>NW_024581137.1:39355240-39644041 GCF_017639235.1 Corvus kubaryi
TTGTGAATATTCAGGTGACTGACCATACACAATTAAGCATGAAATTCCTGAGTTAATTTATTTTGCTGATTGCAGAGAATATTTCATTTCTTATCTGTGAGAAGGTTTGAGAGTTCTTCACACTTATTCTCTCAATTTATCATTTTGACTATTGCACTGCCATTTTGACATGTTTTAAGGTGAAGATACCAAGCAACAACAACTTGTCCTGACCAGGGCACTGCTCACTTTGTAAACAAACTTGACTCACTGGTCTCCTGTTCAGCAAAGTGAGTCCAAGATCTAGAGTCAGATCTCCAGAGGAAACTGTAATAAAATAAAATTATATGCAAAAATTAGTACTAAGATTTAAATCTGAATTTTCTAAAAAATAGGAAACAAATTATCAGTTCAGATTACAATCAAACAGAAGATATAAATAATCTAAAGGCATGTCATCATTGCACATCACATTTATTGGAATATTCTGCCTACAATAGATCTCCAGATGGTTCCCATACTTATATTTAACAGTTAACTTAAATGTCAGATAGAAACTTCAAAATAACCTGGTGACATCACTCAAGGCAAAATCTGGCTAGTTGATGCATACAGAGTTTGTCATTGCAATATTGGCCTTTATTGATGTTGCTGTATTGCTTTCAAATTTTGGATTTTTAATGGCATGTAAAGAAACCTCAGTAAACATTACTCAATGATTGAAGACTAAATATTTTATGAGTGGTTTTTATGAAGGGGTGATTATTTTCTTAGTGGGTCTGGGATTGAAATATGAGTGATTTTACTCTCACGAAACTAATGTAATTCATACTCAAGAATTATCTGATCCAGCCTTTCTGCAGGTGTCTGTTGAATGACTTTCGTGCTCACTGAAGATGTTAGCTCAACATTTTGGTGTACATACACAAATAAAATGATCCTTGTAAAACAGAAATACCAAAATAAATAATTGCAGAATAGGATTTTGATTCACACCTAGTTTGATTGTCATTAACACTGCTAATGAAATTCTAGAATTCCTTATTGATACCTTAAGTTAGAACTATCTTTGAGCCCACAGGTCTGAAATGGTCTATACAGTCTATTATTTCATTAGCGAAGGATGGCCCCGCGTAACCTCTGCGTGCCTGGCCACAAGGGCACTGCTGGCTCATGGACAGCTTATTTTCCACCAGGACCTCCAGGTCCTTCTCCTCAGAGCTGTTTTCCAGCAGGTCAGCCCCCAGCCTGTGCTGGTGTGTGGGGTTATTCTTCCCCAGGTGCAGGACCCTGCATTTGCCTTTGCTGAATTTCAGACAGTTCCTCATTGCCAATCCCTCCAGCCTGTCAAGGTCCCTCCGAAGGGCTGCACAGCACTCTGGGGCATTGGCCACTCCTCTCAGCTTTGTGTCATCAGTGAACTTGCTAATGACGCCTCTGCACCTTCATCCAAGCAACTGATGAAAAAGTCAAACAATACTGAGCCCAGTATGGGACCTTGGGGGACACCTCTAGTGACAGGCCTCCAACTGAATCTTCATGCAAAAGACTCTGAGGCAGATTTTTTTGTTTACATGTCCAAAGCTCTTCATGTGGGGAAGACTTTGGACATTCTTAGTTTTACATACTGATTATATGTATAAAACTCATATAACAGGATTTGTATAGAGCATTGAGTTAAAAGTTGATTAGTATTAGGTGAATGTTTATTTATGCTGTTGATCTAAACAAATCTACTGTTTATGTAAGCAGCATATGCACAACACAAGATTCCAATAGTGAGTAGATTTCCAGGATACAAAACTGTGTCCCTGCAGCATGACAAGATTTTTCTCCTTAAGCTTGCCTAAAGTATATTTTTACATTCATTGTAAGAGGACATAGGAAATACAAGACAGCTGTGAAAATGACTGAACTGAAATGGCATTGACCATTATCAAACACTAAGAAAATAGAAAATTGGAATAGAACACATGCAGTGTAAACAATCATAAGTCTGTAGGACATCTACTGAAGTAATATGATGTAAGAATCTTTTTTAAGACCCTCTTTATTTCCTTACAATATTCTGCTTATATTTTATTTTCTCAGTCCTTTTTGGAATTGGTCTACATTCTAAGCATTATCAACAGTGCTTAAAATTTCACGCCATTTACTTAAGTAGGAACTTGACACCTATTTTCACAGGCTAAAGGTAGGCATTCAAATGTCTTTTAAAATTCAAGCTGGTCAGCTGGGCTGGATAAAATTAGGTCCAGATAGACTTTGATTATGTCCCACTGCCATTTCTTGAGAAGATTTGACCAGAACACATGAAAACTTCTGTCGCAGAAAGAGAATAAACCTTTCGAGTGTTTACATATGAGCTTTGTGTTCAATTTCAGCCATAAAGCAAAAATATATTTTGTATAAACAGTATTATTCCTTCGTTTCAAGCTTTTATGTCCACATAATTTTAAAATTTTCTGTGTGAACCTCCTACCTTCTCTTCCAGCATCAAATTGAACAAGTTGTTTCTTTATCTACTTAACCTCCATCAAATAAAAAAGTTCTTTCTACAAATTTAAGGCAATTTACTTTCTCTATCTCTCTCTCTTTCTCGCTCTGTCTTTTCTCCCCTTCTCTAGTAAATGAATAATGTAATACCATCATATTAGTATTCATGCACATCCTCATCATTTAGTGATGACAGTAAATCAAACCTGAAAAAACATCTGTTTACAGAAAAATTTCCATATTTCATATACTGTATGCAAATTCTATGCAACTTTTGTTATTTCCTTGAAGGCAGAATGTTCATTCTTCTGACACAGTTAATTACTTCTGTATCCAAGTCTGACTTGCTGATGAGCTATATTTATGGTTTTCAATACTGCATTTGGAGTCTTCTCCAAACAATGCAGTTCGTGGTCTTAACACACTGAATTCAAGCTACTGGTGATGGCCTCATCTTTAAAGACCCCATCATTTTAAGCATAGTAAGTTAACACAAAATGAAAAGAACATTACTGTAACGACAATAGTAAAAAGTTAAACAAAAATATCTGATCTATTTTTCATTGTATCTTAGTTAACTTATTGCAAGTGCTTTTGCTTGTGTTTTTTAAATTAATTATTTTTACATGCATGCAAGAAGAAAACGTTCTTTCATCACACATTTAAATGCAAACCTACTTTCTATGGTTGAACAATAAAATGTAATGCCACTAATATTTCCTTGGCTAATAAATTTAAATTTCTTCATAGTTTCATTGAATAGACTTTCACTGCATTAAAAAAAGGAATAAAATTATACATACGTAACACAGGATGATTATTTGAAATTTCTTCTGTGCCTTATTGTCGCTTGCCACGTGTGGCTTTGCAGTGCCGGAGCGTGATGCAGCGACGTTTCAAAAGCATCTCCTTAGCGAAGCCGCTCAGCAGCATCAGCACACATTCAAACACAAGTGCATGCACACACAAATGGATAGCTCCAGTAGCATGAGTCCATGGCAAAGAGCTGGGAAGGGTCTCCGTGTAGAGTTCCACAGACGCAGCTTTATTGTAGCCACAACATGAAGGAACCCAGGGATGAAGACAAAAGACAATGGAAGGTCCAGGTTTAAGTATGGGAACGGGCTGAGCATCAGAGACCAATGATCTGAAGGCACGGGGGTGGTACACAGGTGGGACTAGGGAATGGGAGCCAATAGGAAACTCTGAGGGAGTGGCTATGGGGCAAGGGGCAATTGGGGGAACCTGGAGAGGAAAAACTTCTAGGGCTTGGGACATATAAGGTAAAAAGGGGGTGGAGAGGCCAATGGCCAACCAGGAACGCAGAACTGGGGTACATTAACATAGCAGAACAGAGCATTGTGGGAGAGGCCTTTCTGGTCACCCTAACCTGGAGAGGAATCTCTGGTACTAGGGGCGGTCCTACCAGTGGAGTCTCTTTGTGCATTGTATTCTAGGCTCACTGGCGACCACACTTTGTATCTTATGTACCTTCAAAGACTGTATGAATGCGCCAACTTCTTACCTAAGAAATAAGCTGTTTTATCTGGATGCTTCTATGGCAAGAAGTTTTCTCTTGCACAGATTTTATTGGTATTGATACCGCATAAAGAAATCATAACTGAGCACCCTACAAAGATACATTGACAAAAACATATGCATTTCTAACAATATTGGCAATCGACCAAAGTAGAGCAATAAGAGAAGCAATCAGCTCCCAAAAAGAACTTTAATGGTTTTAATGACACATAATATTTGTGTGCTGGAGACTATTGGGAAATCTTTCCATAACTGACTGTTTTAGAGACAAAGGCAGCAAATACAGTTTTAATTGGAAAAGTCCGCCAGTTTAAAAAAGAGTTCCAACAAACCTCCTAATAATTTCTGGCTGGTTGTTGGGTCAAGCAATACCATCAAGGCCATTTGCAGTGTTGCTCTGATGATTATAATTACATTAATAGTTTAGTGAGTGCGTGACTTTATCTTAGTGGCTCCTTCCTTCAGTGCTGACAATTCTGCAAATTAT
The DNA here is from genome assembly GCF_017639235.1 of Corvus kubaryi. Lineage (NCBI taxonomy): Eukaryota > Metazoa > Chordata > Aves > Passeriformes > Corvidae > Corvus > Corvus kubaryi. The sequence continues at coordinate 39,359,742 of NW_024581137.1, forward strand.
TTACTTGGTGGGGTGGAAGTAGAACAGAATTTTTGCTTCCTATAGAGAAGTGGAAAACTGCATTCTTCTCTGCTATGTTTCCTAAATAAATATCCACAATTTTTTTCAAGGTCAGTGGCAAGTTTTTCACATTCTGTAACAAAGTAGTAAATCTAATTTACTAATTAATTTATTTTCAAGAAAGTGATGAGCAGCAGAAGAATGATGGTCATTTCTTCAAAATTGTGATGGCATCAGATTTGTCTTGCTATACTCTCTGCCTTTGCTTAGCTTCATTGTTAGTCAGGCTATTTGATCTCCTCCCTTTTATGCATATTGGAATTCCTGGAGGAAAATTCATAGCTGGAGTATGTACATCTATTAGAGAAGCTTCTCTTTAGAAGCTGATATATTTGAGAACATGGTATTTTTTTCTTACTGTAGGTTTAATGTTTATGGTTTAATGTTTATGGTTATGGAAGGTCTAAATTATGATTTGTCAGCATAATTAGATATTCATCCATTAAAAGAATTACCTCATTCCATTGTTGTTGCCTTTTTTTTTAAACCAGCTTCTTTGTCCATAATTTTCTCATTGCTATTATAAAGCTTAAGACTGCAACAGTGTATCAGAATAAAATTTGATACACAACAGTGTATCAAATAAAATTTGGGCCACTGTGTTCCTGTACTTCTGACGATGAAGGCATCAAGTGAATGTGAGCTGCCTTTGCATACACTTGATAGCAGTAAAATCACTCACTAAAAAGTATGAACACTTTGAATAGCTGAGTGAACTCTTCCTCTTCATACCTTTCAGAAAATTTAACCATTTTCAGAAAAAATATCCAGATCCACTCCTGCATCTTAGCTTTTCCTCAGTAATCTGCTTGCATGTGACAAATTCATTCATTGAAACAAAGCACTAAGAAACAAAGACGTTTTCTTGCTGTGTTCATCCTGAATCAAGCACATGTTGATTCTAGGTAAAAAAGTTGTGTGCTAACGCTATAAAAATATCCATACAACAAGTTGGCAACAACAATCATCTCCCCTCCCACAACTGTTTTCACCGTTATTATATTTCATTTAAAAAAGTAAATGGTATTTTGCTTTTTACTTTTATGAAGGAAAAAGCCCTTGAAAAAATAAAGAAAATAATATTATACATACAACGTGTTTGAAAAAAGAGAGTTATAAAAAATTGAGATGTAATAAAGGATCTTTTTTTGACAGAAGCAGATGTCTAGATAAAATGTCCGTTTGAATAACTAAACTAGAAAAATTAATTTCTGCAATTCCAAGTATAGCACTATGTTAGTAAAAGTTTAAGGGGATGAATTAAGACTTTATTTTAAAAATCATTATATACCTGTGAAAATCCTAGTAATAATAATAAGTGTACTCAGGAAAGCCTTAAAAATCTGAAATCACCTGCATTATATCTATGATCACCTAGTTATGTATATTATGCCTGAAATAGAGACAATTATATAAGCCACACTTCAGGCAATTAAGCCCTACAACCACCACTGGTAGTCAAAGCAGGTGGGCAGACCCATTTAAAACCAGTTGTCCCTTCTGCTGGCATGAATATTATGAGTTTTAAGTGTTGAGTTAAAACTTGTTCACACTGTGAATGAAACCACTCTTCAGTAAATGAAATGAAACATTAGCTATTTCATGTTACCAGCTAAACCAAAAACCATAATCTAAAGTGCTGGTACTCAGCACTACCCCAAACTCAGACAAACTAAATTACACATACACCAGCAAGGCAGCTGGCTGTCCCTTGCTTGATGGATGACCCTATTTGGAGTAATGCATCCAGCTCTGGGGCCCCCAGGATGAGAAGGGTGTGGATCTGTTACATCAAGTCCAGAGGAGGGGCACAAAGACAATCAGAGATGGAGCTCCTCTGCTGTAGAGAGAGGCTGGGAGAGTTCATGGGATTCAGCTGGAGGGGAGCCCTTACACCAGCCTTGCTGTACCTAAAGGGGGCCTAGAAAAATGCTGGAGAGGGAGTTTATGTGAAAGCCTGTAGTGATAGGACAAAAGGGAATGGCTTTAAATGCAAGAAAGCAGGTTTAGATTAGGTATTACAAAGAAATTTTTGGTGTTAGGGATGCCCCATTTCTTTAAGGGTTGGATGGGGCTTTGGGCAGTCCGGTCCAATGGAGTGTTTCCCTGCCCACAGAAGGGGGATTGGAACTAGATGATCTTTAAGGTCCTTTCCAAACCAAACCATTCTATGATTCTGTGAATGTTTCTGTATCTGAGTGAAAGAGGAGAAAAACTGTGGATATGACAGTGTAAATCAAAACCACAGTCAGAACAAATAGATGAGGAATAAACTGGGAAAACAGACCTAAGAGAAACTTGTAGAAAGGTTTTAAATGAAGTCCTGGATGTAGGAGTATTACATGGGGTGTTAACAACCCTTGCTTCTGTACATGTGGTATATTCAGAGACTAGAAGTTTCTCATTTTTTAAAAAATATGAAGGAATGGATCAAAAATTATGGTTATAAATACCATATTAGTGTCATTTTTTGGGCCCCATAAAGCAACCCATCAGATTTTATTTGATTTACCTTATAAATCTTATTTGAAAGGTCTGATATTAAGAAGCAGAGCTAAGACAAATATAAAAAAAAGCCAAAAAACCCCCCAGACACATGATGTTGCGCTGCCTAATCCATAATGATTTTATAATATTTCAGGAAACACTGCTCTCTGACAACATTTTCATTTTTGCCTTTCAATTTCTATCTGTGTTCTAGATTCATCTGATATTTGCTTGGGTAGAAACCTGAAGATGGTGGTAATGGAATAGTAATTATAAGTATGATGAAAGTGGGTTTTTCACAATCTTAAGGACTATTAACCATCTTCATTTATCTAATAAAAAACTCATTTATCTTAAGAATTTCAATCTGAAAACATTATCAGTTGTTGTAACAAAAAGCTTTGTAGACTGGTGGGAGAAATTTCAGACTCATGTTCCTGCCATAGTTACACATCTGTATTTGCATATAAGAAGAAAACAACTGTGACAAAGAAAAGGGTATGATATAATTTATATAAACTTAGATGAAAATATTGGAATTGAATGCCTGAAAGAAAAAGACGAACAGAGGCAGAAAAATCAGAAAGATGAAGCATTTATTATCCCAGTTAAATACTGTATTAAGGAACTATGGGTTGATGCTCCCTATGACAAAAGCCAGTTTAGGCTTTGCAACCAGTGTCAGAAATATGTTCTGGCTTCACAAGGCCGTTAAGCATAGGAATTCACTATTACTGCGTCCCCTACGGCTCTGTGGCTCACATGCATGAACGCACAGACGCAGGGATGGCTTCAGTAATATTGAGCCGACGGCAAGGAGTTGAGAAGGGTCCTTGCTTAGAGTTCCACAGAAAGCAGTTCATTGCTACAACTTGTGAAGGTTTCCAGAGGCAAATGACCCCGAGCACGTGACAGCTCAGGGTAAGTACAGGGCTGTGGCTAACACAGGAGCCAAGCGGGGAAGCTGAACTGGGCTACATTACCGAAACCCAACACGGCATCCTGGGAGAGGCTTCTTTCCCTCACTGTAACCTAAGTCTTTGGCACCAGAGACTGTCTCACCAAGAGCTCTCTCTGTCTCTTGTACCACTGGTCAATCAGCCACCACAATACACTGTAATATTATACTTGTGAATAGTCCTGGTGACTTCCAAAGGTCTTGATTCAAAGCTTTTTGGAATTATTAATAGCATTTCCTTTGGCTGCAGGGCTTTAAAGCCTAAGTATTGACTGAGGAGGTAGAGGATGCTACCCGGGTTCTGCCATGCGTATTTACTCTGCCTTTTATCTTTATAGAAAGATAAAATTGAATATATTCTTATAGTCAGATCAACCAGGGTGTAATTTCTTACTCCTGTTTATACTTTCACTTCATTTTTCAGTAAAATAAAGCAAGTTATTTGATATTTAAGACAAATACATCATCTGTATCTGGAGATTAATGATCCTGGGAAAAATTATTATTATAATGTTGGATATATGATTTTGACAATGAAATATGTAATTTTTTAGTACTTATGGAAAGGAAATGGATTTAATATTCTTAAACGCTTAGAAAGGTTAAGAAATGAAATGCAAATGTGTTTCTCTATTAAGCCAGTACATTTCCATCTAAACTGAAGTGAAAAAGCCAGTTTAGTGGGATCTCTTCAGATTCACACAATACATAATATGAAAAACAGCATTCCCAGCACATTTATTCTTTCTTTTCCAGTTCATTTACTTTTCATCTATAAGCCTATTTGGAGCTTCTATTACACAGTGAATGATTTTCCAATTTATGCAACATCCACTGACATTTTACTTACTGTCAGTAATTAAAAGAACACTTCTTTTGTCTTTAAAGTTAATTTTTATCATCATAATTATGGTTGTGTCTTAATCCTGCTTAATTTTATCGGCGTTTTAGTTCTGTGGATGGGATAGGAGTTTGTTCAGCCTTCTTGGCATTACACTGGGAAAGAAATGGAAGACCTTCATTTACTAAAAGATTGATAGAAAGTTTCTTTAACTGTGTGTACTTTATCCACATCTGTTTTGATCAGAAAGCCTGTCCAAGTGGTAGGACTTGTTCCCCTAGCAGCCTTAACTTTGAATAAAGTTTGCATTCAGGAGCAAATCTGGGAATCTAAGAGATGCCATTGTTAGTCCATGTGAGCATGCATGGACACAATTGCTAGTAAACACCTGCTCCGTCCTCCATGAGCCTCATGTCTGCCAAGTCTTGCCTCCTGAGCATAACTTTTCTGTACTTGCATATATTGGGTATTCCTGTTGATAGCCCTGTTTATATTCTAAGTAGCACAGGAGCTGTTGCCATGAGTTATGTATTTTTTTTTCATGTTTTCCATGTTATGTATTTTTTTTTCATGTTTTCCATTGCATTCTCTTTTTTTTTGGTGTTCTGGTACCAGACCTGGACAAAAATGTGGAGTAAGTATAGGCTTTAAAGTGGCTGCTTGCCTCTGCAAAGCTGAAAATCATGGAGGCTCCCTTCATTTCCAATGTATGAAAAAGGAATATTGCACTTCCTTTGCCACTGTCTTTCATACAAATTTAAGAAAACAAGAATAAAGAATTGATTTTTTCTAGAAGAGGCAGCTGTGCCACAGTCCACTGGCCCTGTTTTTCTGCCTCCCATCCCCAGTGGGATTTAAGTTTAGGATAGTCCAGCTCAACAAAAATCCCAATTATTTTTTCAAAAGTGAGCCAAATCGAAGATCAACTAGTGTTGTGGCGCTAGCAGACTCTTTGGATAAATGCCCATTTCTCTCATTTTGGAGATGTGTATACTTCCGTGGGGGTGACAGATTTGTTTTCATTTTGCTGCACAGTGCTTTCATTCTGTAAGTGCTTTTAGCTGTGAGTGACTGTGGGAGGCATGTAACAGTATTATTTAAAATTTCAGAAAGCAATTCTGCTAACAAATTAAATTAACTGCAGATTGTTGCACTGAGAATTCTGACATTGTGCCCTTTAGTGGTGGAACTGCTAGCAGGGATGTGTTTCCTAAGTAACTACTTATAATTTACTTGTTTGGACATTTGTATGGAACTTAGATGTAGCAACCCTTACCCCATCTGTCTTGTACATTCTGGCACATTTCTGACCTGTTCTATTTTTTGTTTCATGAGATTTTGTTCTAAGGCTGACTTTCCAGTCTTAGCATTATTTTTCTGTGACTTTCCAGTTTTAGCTTTATTTTCTGTTGCACTTTGATTTTTAAAATCCCCTTTCTCTTTATTTGATAAATCATTTCCACTCTTGTATCGTTGAATGTCTGCCAGAAATGTGGCCACTTGTCATGAGAAATACACTCTCATTTGTGCTTAATTAAATAAAAAAAGTCATTACTCAAATGGGCATTAATAATGTCTTTCCAAGACTCTTAAAGATGCATCTAAACTTTAATAAATCCCATCTTTATGATAACATTAGGAGGACAGAGTTTAAGACAAAAGAAGATTTTTCTGATCATCTGGTCTGACTGTCCACAACAATTTAAACCAGCAGTTGTCCATCAGTAGTACATATAATTATGTTCCTATAGCATATGGGAATATTAAAGATTGCAGTTTCCTAAGTCGCAAGTTAGGAGTTAGAAACAAAGTTTTCAGCCCTCTTCTCCTAACCAACAAAGTGTATTTTCTCTCAAAAACCCCTGTGTCTATTAAGCTGTGTTTATTTGTTCCATCAAATAAAACTTAATACAAAATCGAACTCTAAACTGGGGTCTGGTTGATGCTGCCAGCAGGTTTTGATCTTGTTTTATTCTCAAGAATTCCAGAGAAAATTTATTTCTACAGCTGTTGATTGCACTGTCAGAAGGTAATTTATTACCAGAAAGAAAGAGGAAAGTTTTCACTTAAGTTCCCATCTTCAAAACCTCCTAAGAGTTCATATGTTGGAATGGAAGATATCATACTGTATTTGATGTATACCACCAGTTTTTACCTTCCCTCAAGGTGAATAGTTTTTGCTAATTGGTTTCTATTGTGCTAGAACTTATAATTTCAAAATAAATTCTTAACTATTAACTGAAAACCTAATGTCTTCCTCACCTAGGCTTTTGCTCTGTGATGGTGCTTTGTTCCTGTCACTTCCCTGAACACCTCTGGACAAACACTAACCATTGCCATGATTTCTGTGTTTTCTTTAGAAAGACTTTGCCACTATGATGTCACAGGAAAAAAGACAATGAGAAAAAATTTGTTTCCTGCTTGTCATAACCACTCTTTTCCAGTCTAATAATGCTTAGAGCACACATTTCACAGTGTGTTGTATGGAAGGAGATAGTAGAACACTGGACCTGTGTTGTAGGCAGAGGGTGTTTTCATTGTCTGCCTCCAAACTGTCTTTCGTGGCTTTGGTAGGTATTATTCACCCAGCAAGGTCTAGTTTTCCTCTGGGGAAGGGTTATATCACAGACAGTGTAGTTCTCTTGTCAGTAATCCATTTTCAAGAGGGTTTGAGTGCAAGGGACAACGTAACAAATCTGTCAATACTTCCTCCCCCTGCATCCAGCCAGCTTCAGGACCTGCCTGTTGCCAGACACTCATTCTCTTCTCCTGCTGATCATTCTGCATTAGGTTTTGAGTTGACCTCTGCTTTGGAGCTATTTATTCAAAACTTCTTGCTGTTTCAATTAGAAGGAAAGTCCCTAATTTTTCATGAGTCATTGGCTGACGTGACTATGTATTTTCCATCCAGGCATGCTGCAGATATGCACTGGTAGGTTTGTACCACAAACTTGTATTCTTTGTACCACAAACTTCTGCTTTCTTGGTACACATCTTCAGCCATTGCTGTGAACATTTCCTTTGTGCCACCAGGGCTGAAATTCATTAGTATCTGTCAGGTGGTGTTTGCTTGTCTCCCATGGAAAGAGTCAGCAATGTCAAAGCTGTCCATGTTGTATGTCACAGGAATTACTATAGCAAGAACTGGCACCTTGCTGGCAGCAGCCTCAGCAGAAGAACAAAGGAGCTGAAGAGCAACAAAGTCTGAAGTAAGCTGACAAAAATCTAAAGGAGCTCTGACATTTTAAATATCTTGAGAATCTGTTTCAGGGACATTGCTAACTTCTAGCTCACATGTGTGAAGTGACAGTAGGTAAGGTGAATACTCACCATTGTACTTGGTATATTCTGTTTAATTGGACAGGTGATGATACTTTTTCTAAGTTTGTTCGCAGAAAACTTCTGCTATTAAAACTTAATTTTAAGGTAAGCTTGTCTAGGTACACATGTACAGAGCAATCTCAATTTACTAATAATTTCGTCTCAAATTTTCAGGGTTTTTTTCTATGATCTTGTCAGAATTTTTTTTAATGAATTTCCATTAATAATCTTACAAGAATATTGAAGATGGGCTCGAGTGTATAGTCTGTATTTACCAGAGATCCAGAAAATAATTAACTGCTTGTTATAAAGTAGTTTCTGTCTGCTTGTGAAACATTACACTGTGCTTCTACCTCCTCCACAACTGTAAATTTACCCGATATTAAGTTATGCAACTATTCTTTGATAAGTTACTTCATTTATACATAATTAATGCTAAAAATGTAATTTTCTTACAGTAATGGATATCCAGTTATTTATTTATTGTCTTGAGAATTTTCTTTCCAAAATAGAATACTAATAGGCGGTAAATCAATTAATATACATTTACCAATCTCTGAAGATTAACTGTTTAGGGTAGAGCTCTGACTACCTGCAATTACTGGTTGGTTTCTAATTTTTTGTCCTCTGAAGGTTATGCTCAAATTGCTTCAGTATGATCTGAAGTCCTCAGATATCCTTCACTGCAGCCAGTGAGGCTTTTGACCTTATAAAGACAAGCAGAAAGCTCATTAATCAATAGGCTTTTACTGGGAATAGGAACCCAGTGATACCCAGTGAGTCTCAGTGATAGGTACTGCATCTTGAAGGTTTTGAAACTGTAGATCTGAAATTATGTGTCACCGGTGGAAAGCATAACTCACTTTTTATTGAAAGAGTTCACAGAATAGGTCCAGATGACATATATGGCATGATCAAGGATAAAAAAGCCAAATATTAAATTGTTTTCCATCCTTTTTCATAGCCCACTATATAAGATATTCGATATAGAGTCACAGGCTGTAGCCTTCATGTCAATGTGACAGCATAGATCTCAGAGCTCATCAAGGCTTGTCTTGCCCTGTTTGAGCTTGTTTAAACAGTTTTATACAGGCCAATTCATTGTAGTCCCATTTTAGCATAAACTCTGTGATAATTGCTCTGCAGCAAATGTCTGAAAAATGTATACGTTCCCTGAACAAACAACAGTCATTTACTTTAGCTGAGGATGAGGGAGGCATTGAATAACTCTCATACTTCACTTGGGAACCAAGGACAAGGAAGAAAGCTCCTAAGAGAAAGTGTGATAAATTGGACCCAAATGCATCCTAGACCAAAGATGAAGACTGTCTGAATTATACCCCTAAAAGACCATAGTTGCCCTTCTGGTGCAGACTTCAGGTTGTTGATGACTTGACTCAATACTTCCCTATTCTTTTTGAGGGAGATTGAAGTTGCTGATGTTAAGACCCAGAGGACCAGTGTAGAGATGAACACAACAGGAAGAAAATAATTAGACACTTGGAATGTCATGTACATCAACTTAATTAATGAGGATTTTCTTAGATAACTTGGACAATTAGAAATTTTGCTGTTTAAAATTCTTAGGTCTACACTTATGTGTTTCCCTATTACTGAAAATTTTGAGTGTAACAGTTTTATATATTTAAGATTTAAGTTATTTGATACTGAAATACAGCCATGGGAGTTGGTGAAACAATTCTGCCTCTTTTTAGTGTGGTGGACATCTAAGCATTTATCCTTTGGGGCAAACTTTTGGCCTAACTTAGACATTCTCAAGACCCAAGTTTTTGTTGTTTTGATAATATTCAGCTAAAATCTTCATTAGAATTGTTTATTTGAGCTGCTGCTTATATATTTGAAAAAAATACAGATGGGAATTTGTTCACTCAGGTGAGTTGTCTTTTTGATGTGGTAAATACCTAGCTCACAGCAGCTGTCTAGAATTTTAAATTGGTAAGGAAAAGCAATAAATTTTATTGCCATACTTGAAATAACCTGTCATTATCTATAAACACCACATTCATTTTAAACTTTGTAATTCAACAAAAGCATTCAATAAGTCTGATAAGGACTGAACACTATTGCTGCTGATGGTAGGTGATACCTAAACTGTGAAAAACAGCAACCATGTAAACTTTGAAAACAAGTGCTGGGTGATTCAAAATCTCAATCACAACTTTGCCAGCTGCAGTCTGCAAATGTGTAATGCATTTCATGAAGGAGGGGATAAAATGAGAAAATATTTCTTTTTATCTCTAATTTTGAAACACTCAACTGCATTCAAAGCAACTCTGGAAGAATCTTTGCTTGCTGCAGGAGGACAGCCCCCATGGTGGTGGACCCACATCATGGCAGCTTCTCTGGCATTGGTACTCCAAGACTACAAGCTTTTTTGAGGAAACAAAATCTATCAAGTTTCTAGGAAGCTTGTAGATAAAACCATTCTGCTTTTTTTTCCTAAGAGAGCAGCTGAAAACTCGTCACTTTAATGCAGGTGTAAGGAATCCTGTAGGGATAAGTAGCAGTCTGGGTAAGAACTGTAGAGGAAGAATAGGAAATTGGGAAGATTTAGATTCTGCATGGTAGACTAAGGTATTTAGGAGTCTGAGGCTCTGAATGGGATTTACTTTTTTGTTTGTTGGTTTGGGTTTTTTTCTGTGATTGGAGAGAATAATGTGTTTACTTCAACTACCAGGGACTTGTCTAGTCTGCCAGCTACACCCCCTTTTCCTAGAAGTGGTCAGGAGGTCTAGGGTTATTTTGTGTGATTGGGAGATGGAAATAGAGGTATGGGGTGTTTCTGATTCATTCCCTGTCTGGGGTGGTTCTAGAAATATCATCTGGAGCAGCTTCAATGTCCCTTTGAGCTATACCTACAGCTGCTGCTTTATGAGAGTTTTTACAGTATTGGAAAAATGTCCATGTCTTAGTGGCAGCTGGCTTAGGAAGGACATAAGAAGGTTTGTTTGTTTGTATGTTCTGTTTGTTCATTTCTTTGCTTATCCCATTGATCTATCACTGTAAACAAAGTCACCCAAAGTACAAAGCAACATTAACAAGTTGTTAAAACCTGCAAGGAATGTGCTAACATTTTGGTGATCTATGAGAATGTACTACATTTCACATTAACTTGATAATGCATCTAGACTCCAATTCATATTCATTTATCTTAGATTTAAGGATTAAATGGATCTCTAGATCTAAATAATTTTTTTTTTTTTGGTAATGATAGAATGAAAGATAGTCAAGAAATTAATAACAGTGATAGAATATTTCCTACAGCTCCTTGAAGTGTGAAACTGCTCTAAGTAACACATAGCTCCAATTGAAAAGTGATTATTCTAAATGGATTTTTTAATATGTCTGGGTTAATTTAAGAAGTATAACTAGGCATTTTAGACTTAGGATAGAGCTGTTTTATTGAGGCAGCACAGAGTTATCCTCTCACTCTTCTTTTTTTTTTTTCCAAGTGAAGCATGTACTCTGAAGTTTTACACAATTTCATTGCAAGTGCTAAGCTACTACAATTAATATCCATAGTGCTTTAATTCCTAGGACTTTTCCCAAAGCATGTGCCTTCATTGCATAAAGTTGAACATAGTATTAATTGCACTGAAAGTATGTTTCAAAGGAGCTATTCTCTGTTCAGGATGTCATCCTTTCATCTAATATCTCTGAAAATCGGAGATGACAAATATCCCTCTCTTAGTGGAATATTATTTCTTTGGATATCAAGAAATTGCTATTATATTGAAGGTTGACTTACAATTGATGGAGAAAGGTTACTCAGGATCATTAGTTTCTACTTAGTCTTATTTATCAGGGGGGATCAGAGAAATTGAGAATTTTTCAGACCACTTATTTGTTTATGGATGAGGAAATTGAGATAAAGGGAAGTTTTGACCAAGAAAGATTTGTAATAACATACCTCCTGTCTCTTTTTCAGGAATAATTTCTAGAAATATGTAGAGCGAGCATGACTGCTTGGAAATCCTCAGGAGCAGTGTCATGCCAGAGATGTCCTAAGGACAAAATCAATAATATGGGAAAACTTGGTAGATAAGGGGTTTTTATTTTTAGTCTGGTTACTAAGGTGTATACTTTGTTGAGACTCTCTCTAGATCTTAGCAGCCTAATTTTCAGCTCTTGGGCATATGGACATGTTTCAGGACTAAAGTTAATATTTCTGGAGACACAAACCTCGGCTGTGCTGATTTAGCTCCAGTTATGGGAGATGAGCCCAGGGATATTTCTTTCTTCCAGATTTCTCCCTGATTGTGCTGTTTTTTCTAACTAATGTTGTGTATGACAGAAGCAGACAGACCATTGGAAGGATTTATTTGCCCTCATTGCATATTTAGAAGTGATACCAAAGGGTAAGTTTATTTTACTGTTAAAAAACATCAGGCATCTCTAAAGTTGTTTCACTCAGAGATAGACCTCTTTGGGTGGTTTGTCCTGAGGAGGTGTTTATCTGTCTGTGCTACCTCTAATGTCTTTGGTTGCTGTCCCAGTCTCTGGCAGCCAAGGTTCGGATAGATGAGTTGAGATGGATAATTTAATTTATAACTGTTTCATTTGGTTCAGGTTTAGTTTTTATAATATGGTTTTTTCACCACACTTTGAAAGAAAATTAGATCTGTTTATGTTCCTTAGGAGGAAGGGAAGGCCAGCTCTTTTTCCAAGAGTTGCTAAGCATGCTTAGCACGTTAACATTTTGTTTCTAATGAGGGCTGCATTATTGAAAGAAATGTTCCAACAATCCCTGCACCCGGAGTGACCTGAAGCAGAGGAACCACAGAGAGTGTGAAATGGACACCCTTGCATGAGACTAGAGCAGAGAATGGACTCTGGGAGCACTCCTTGGCCACCGATGGGTGTTTCTTCCCAGGACTAGTCTGGGGCTAGTTTAAGTTAAACACCTTCTGAAACATCCTTAGCCATGTTGTGTAATAGTTCATACCACATAATGCCTCAGGTCCTCTGCTTCATGGGTTTCACTCTCCTGTGAGACAGTGCTACTTGCTGTAGGTCCCTTGCAGGGACCAGGGAGCTGCTTATAGGAGAGAACAGACCAAAATTCTTGGTAGAATGATGTGATAGAGGAAAGACAGTGTGGGAGCAGTACATGCTGAAACCCGTTGGAAGTCTTTCGTCTGCAAAGCAAATGCTGAGAAAATCTTTATTCCATTCTTATTTCCCTGAAGAAGCGCATATAGGCAGGAGGTAGAAAAGCTTCTGCATGATCAGAGTTTATGCCAATTAATAGTTTTGCCTTCTAATAGGATATTATTTTATGGACTAGAAGCACTTCTGGAAATTTTTCCCCTCTTCTTACTTTGCGGTTTACAGAAAGAAGGGCAGTTCTTGACAGTTCAGAATTGAAGTAGTTTTTTTCTTCAAACTCTAGGTGCAGAGACAATTTGTAGTACGTGGTATACACAGGGATTTTAGTATCTCCCACTAAATATTTTCTCTACTTTCTCTTTATCAGCACATGTGGTCTCCTCTTGAAATTTATATGGTCTGTCATTACAAAGATGGAAAATATGCTACCAAATTGTTTCCTGAAGTGTAATCTTTTTTCAGACTGTAATGATCTAGGACTTTGACCTGATTATATCTAGTTCATCACACCTTTTCCTAATATTATGGAATGTTTTCCTTTACTAGTTGTAACTATAGTGCTCATGCTGTGCACTGATCAATGCATTGTTTGGTTTTAACCTCTCAATTGATTTTACTAATTTCTTTTAGCAGAGATGAGTAATAAGAACAGTTACCCACAACCCTTTTTAGTCCAATATATTAATATCCTATTCCTTTTTCAAGATAACTATTGCATTAGCGCCACTTAACTGGAAGCAGATGCCATGCAATTATTACCTGTCACATCAAAAGAAAGAATTCTGTCAATTCTTGTTAAAAATGGATCACTTTGGGGTAACTGTGATTGCTTGACTTTCTGCTACTGTACAGAAGTCTTTCAGTTACAGTTTGACAGTTTAAAATTAGAATGGTCATATGATAATATGAATATGATTTTTTTGGGAAGGGGCTCTCAGATTTAAGTCTTGTCTAAATATTTGGGAATTATTTCAAAAATACAGTTTTGGTGGTTTTATTAACAAGTGGCTAAAATTGTTCTTGCATAAAAAATTTGTGAGGATTTTATTAAAACTAATGATGTTTACTAAAACTCTATATTAGAAGAAAAGGAGATAAATGTTAAAGATTTATACACTGGCACAGTACTGCTCCCCAGTCTGACCACATTAAAAAAAAAAAAAAAGATTATAAGTTTGCCATTAAAAAGTTATGTTAAACTTAATGAAATTTTGATTACTCTGAAAGGGTGACTTTGTTCTACTCTATAAAACTTTTCCCTGAAAGAAAGTATTTGAAGCAAAATTTGAACATGTTCTCCGATGGTGAATCTCATAGCCAGTTTTTTAGATCTTTCCTCTGTTTCATTGTTAATAATTGGCTCTACAAAAAACTAAAGCAGAATTCCTAACTGCAATCTATTTTCTGCTTAAGCAAATAACTTTCTGTTCACATGAAAAATGGACTTAAAAATGCCAAATTTTTCTGGCCCTGTTTCAGAGCCTGTTTGGACTTCTTTCTAAGACTTACCTTTTAAAACTCCTAGGTTAAATACCTAAAAATTTGTCAACAGATTTACTTAAGTTGAAGGCTGAGTGGGCAATCTTTTTCACTTACATGAAATGTGGTATGTCTTGCCTTAAATGAAATTAATTAGGCTAAGCCAGAAAAATCCAGCTTTGACGTAAATTCAAACACTTTTTTCTTTTAACTTTTTTTTTCCTTTTAAAAACTTCTTGTTTGCTAAAGCAACTTTGAAAATAGACATAGTGTTTTGCTCTGCTTGTTTTCCTTTTAGTCTTCATTTTCTCTGCAATATTTCTCTAGTCCTTTAAAAAATACCCTTTGATTAGTGCCAATCTTCTGCTTTTCTTGACATCCTGCACGTTTTTGGCAGTTTGTACTTTTCATTCTCCATCTCTGACTCCTTTTTGGTTTTCAGGGTGCTTGCTGTGTAGTACTTGAAGTATTTGTCCTTTTGACATTCCCTGAAAGTCCTTTGCTTCTGAGTCATCTTCTTGTTCCTTTCTAGATAATTCTCCAAGATATAAAAACCTTTGCTCTAATTCCTAGTTGACAAGAGGGCCGAATTGTTGCAATCATCAAGAAACACTTGCCCAAAGAAAGAAGAGTCACTTTTTCTTTGGTTTTGCACTTTCTGTTAGACCTTCACTCAAATACTTTTTCCCTTATTCACTAAAAATCCATGGATTGCACTCTAAATATTCCTGAATATTTAATGTATTTTTCATTTATTTCCACTCATAACAGATTTTATTGTAGCTTTGACTTGTTTGGGCTATGTGAATTTGCTTGTTATGAATGTTTTAGAGCATATGAAACTGTAAATGGATACCAGTTCCTGTAAAAAATTACCCTTTGACTCAGAATACTTGTATACAGATTTATACTACAGGCAGAGCAGTGCAACAGTTGGGAACAATGCAGTGGGAGTTTTAATAAAATGAAAGAAACCTGAAAGACAGGGAAATCCTGTTATTGTGAAGTTTATCAGTGTGAGGGGGAGTTTTAGAATATATAGAGGACAAGGAGAAATAAGATGAAATATTGTATATTGGAAAAAATGAATTGAAAGCAGCTGAGTAGCAGAAATATTTAAGCTTTTACAAAGGTAGTAACATGAAATATATGGCATAGGGTTTTCTGTTTTTTGGTTTTTTTTAATATAAGCTTCTAGTAAAAGCTGTACTTAGAGAATGGAAGAAAACAATTCAATGATATGCATTCTTGAGGAATATATATATCTCTCAATGGACTCTTAATTAATTTAGTCATAGATCTGCTTTTCATCCGGAAGTTTTCCAAACAGCTCTGTGGCCTGAGGACAAAGCATTAAAACAAGGTAGAGAAAATGATATCCACAGAAATAATGATGGAAAGGGCGGAGTTGAACCAAATGAGCTGGAAAATATTTTCTAGGCAGAACAGGAACCTTTGTCACAATAAACATGTGCCTGCCTCTGGTGTTGGAGATAATAGGAAGTTACATCAGACCTTGCACTTCTCGCCTTAAGGTGATGTTGGAGTAGTAGTCTTTGTTCCCTGACAAGAGATTTCTCACATTATGAAAATACAGATCTGCAATGCTTTATTCCCTTCCAGGCAGAGGCAGCATGTTTCTCTTCACAGATACTGTGGCACTTGTGCTTTCCAATCAGTATACTTTAGTTACAGAGATATATCCTGTCTTATTTCTGCTCACCAGGTCTAACAGGCAAATCAGAGTTATGCACAGTGGAATGTGCATTCCCCTGACTTGATATTGTGAATTTGCTGGTGACAAAATCTCCAGACATGTTGGCATCAGTTACTTTTACAAGCAGTCACTTGGGAAATTTTTTTTTGTCTCACTATTCCTATTAACGGAGTGCCATGTTTACATGATTGCCAGACTTATTTTGTCTAGTTCTCACCATCATTCGCCTTGGGCTAATATTGTCCTTTACTTTTACAATAATCTTGTCTTTCACCTACTATCTCTCCATCCCCGGGTTTGGGGCATCTAAAGAGTTTAAGGTACTTCATTAAAACAATTTCCCTGATTTCATGTGATTCTAGGTTGATGAAACAAGTTGATTCAATTTTCTCTCACAAGGCTGGCTTTTCTGATTGTCTGGATCTCCCTCCCAAGTCCCCCTCCTCCATTTGAAGATCCTTGAGTCATCAGTCTAAAAGCATGGCCAGAACCAGTATGTTTTGGTGAAACATTGAAACATGGTGAAAGGCATTACTAAAACATTCTCATACAAAGGACTCTGATGCAAAATCAACTTTGAATTTCTTGACTGTTTTTTACATCTGATGTACAAACTTTTCATACATTTTGTAAGCATTTGTCAACTCCTTCTGAGCAAATAGAGATCTTTATGAATGTTGGTCATTTAGTAATTCTACTTTGTTTTCCTGTTGTTTTCTTTTGTAATATATTTTCAAATCACTAAGCAATAAATCCAATCAGTAAGTTAATGATATACAGTTGACTTGCATAGCATGTGCCAACATTTTTTAGTCATAAAACGTTATAATTCAGTTAAATATTATCCCAAGACATACCAGGTTGAAAGTCACTGCTTTGCAGAAGCCGTATTTCCTGTAACCTTCAGGTTCAAAAAGAGAGATTCTAAAAACATCTCTGAGAGAGATGTGTGTAAACACAGCTTGGTCAAAGGCACTTCATGACCAGTACTAGGCAGTTTCAGTAATTGTTTTCCAAGTGAAGGCTTGGATAATAACCTAGCCCATGAAGAGGCTGATACATGTCTATGTGTTGTGTTTCTTTGCTCCGGTGGATACTCAGTCATCCACAGCAAGTGGATGCCAGTGCTGTAATGGCTCTTCTGCGCCACCTGGAGAAGTCTGCATCTCTACCAGCTGGTGTGGGGACAGCAGTGATGAGAAACAAGGTAAGTCTCATGGGCCTTAGCAGAAGTGTGATACAGTTTGGTAACCGAATGCGACAGCGGAGAGAACTAGGGGGATTTTTTTATGTTAAAAAATGTTTGAGAATTCTTTTTTTACCCTCTTCATTTCATTTTTTAAGAAAGGTTTTTCCAGCTTCAGTTTGATTTTTCCTGCTCTTTTTTATTTCAACATTTGTGAAGTGCAAGGCTCTAAGAAATCTTCAGATGGATATTATTTGGCAAAGCAAGTGTTTCCTCATCCAAATTCAGTGCAGATCAGGCAAGTAATACATTTTTCTTTAATTTGTGGTAAAATTGTTTAATAGAATTCAGTTTTAATCCAAAATTCCTAGACCAAGGTATAAGCTACAACAGCGCTGCTTTTTTTTTTTTTTTTTGCCTAGACAAGGCTGGAAATTTTCTTGAATTCGTGAGCTGATTATCCTGGCTTTGTGACATTAATTGGTTATAAATACTATTGGTGCTGTTTCCTGTAAGGAATTGATCTAAGTGGTGAGAGTGAATTTTAACTGCTATTGTCTGAGAAAATTTGCATCAGAACTCTAGTATTTCCAGAATACTGTACTACGGAATGGTGCTGCAAATAATTTAATGTCAGGTTTTTAAGCTCAGCTGGAGATGAAACACCACAGTCACTTGCTCATGCTGGAATGTAAAGGAGATTTGAAGTAAAATTTGTGTGTTGAGATTAGAAGGGTTTGAAAATTGAAAATAAAAATAAAGTAAAATACAATAATGGTAAGGGTAATAATGATAAATCAAAATATTAATAAAAAGGAAAAAAATGCAAGTGATGCACAATACAATTGCTCGCCACTCCCCCCAGTTTATACATTGGGCATGACCTTTCCCAGCTATATTCCCCCAAAGCTTTGGTGGTTTTCTTTTATTTTTTTCACAGAATTACAGAATATTCTGAGTTGGAAGGGACCCAAAAGAATCATTGGGTCCAACTCTTAAGTGCATGGCCCATATGCAGACCATACCTACAGCCTTGGTATTATTCGCACCAGGCTCTGATCAACTGCGCTAACCCTGCGAACCTCACTGGCAGAGCATGAGACAAAGGGACAAAATAAGTCCTTGCCATAGGATATATATGACTTAGCAGAAACCCAAAACATCAGTGTGTTATCAACAACACTGTCATTCCAAATCCAAAGCAGCACTGTAACAGCTACTGAGAAGAAATTAACTCTACCCTAGCTGAAACCAGGACAGACGCATAAGATTATCCTTCTCCTTGAGGATTTCTTGTTCTGAATGCAAAGAAGAGCTTGTATTTATCAAAAATTTTAGTTCTAACTAAAAATCTTATCTAAGTTCTTCTACTCACTATGCAACAAAGGAAGCTACCACCTTTGTTGGGATTCTAAATTTCACTTTAAATATAAAAGAGATGGTCTTTAGATGAGCCTGTGTCTTTCTGTCCACACTGAAAACTGCTAATTAAAACTGATAGCAATCACTGAATTCAGCTGAAATCTGTGAGAAAGAGCAGTGACTTAAATCTAGGTTCTTCAAATTACAGTTGTGTGTCCAGCTATGTAAAGTTTTTCTTTCTCTCATAAGACTCCCTGTTTTATCCAAAGAGGATGCAGAGATCTGTTTGGAACAGGAGTCTAGAATCAAATCTTGGATACTTGACTTTTATTTCTCTGCAAATAGAGCAATTGTTAAGACTGTATTTGATATCAGTACATTTTTGTAAGTTTCTGGAGCTGTACAAAAATGTATTAAATGGCAATGGCTGCAAATTATGCCTGTTGAATTCCCTAACATGTCTAACACATCTCAGATTAGAATAGATTTTTATCACTTGCACAAGAGATGGTTATCCTGAGTTCTGCTGCATAGCCTTGAAATTCTGATTGTGCTTGGTCTTAATTTCCCTGGAAAGGGCATTTCCTCCAGGCAGCATTTTCTATTGTGATTGTAGAATATGGAACAAGAGGTGCACTCTTCCATTATTTTTTTATGGAGGCTTTTTACACTGGTTTGTTGAAGGAATACAGCTATAGAGAAATACTTATATGAAAGAAAGGAATTAAAGGTTTCTCCAAAGAGCATTATAGAAAAATGAGTCTATGGGCTCTGTAAAAACCTAAATATGAAATTATATTGTATTTCATATGAATGAGCCACAGGTGTAGAACTAGGCTTTGAGGGACAGGCTGCATGCTGGGACTGCTTGGATAATGCTCCGGATTACTTCAGGAGATAAATCAGCTGTCAGACATGAAGATACAGATCAGGCTGTCGAATCTAAGATTTGTCCTGCTGCCACTCTTTCTTGTGATTTGGGATTATTGCAAAATTATTTTTCTGCTTAGGTTTCAGATCCTGATCACATGTTGGTGACAGGTTCCTGCTCTTTCCCTTGGGCTTTGCTCAAATTTAAGGAAGCTTCTGCAGTGAAAATATATAAAAGTTGGAATTCCAGTTTTTATTGTTCATTTGATCTTCATATTGCAAAATATTTGCCAGGAAATTAATGATAACTAACTACTCTTAAAAATATTTTGTTCCTAGAATATCCCAAACTGAGATTTTATACACACACACACTTAAAATAGAATGTTTAACTGTAGTCTCTTCCCGGAACACTTGGAATTTTTTTGTAGAGGTTATTTTAGATAATTTTTTTGCTCACAGGAAATTCAGCAAAAGTTGTCTAAAAAATCCCACACATTTCATCCTTCTGAACTTTTCCTCTCTAAGCAGTGACTTTACCTTTGTAAATCTATCTTCCAGCAAATTTACATTGGTTTGCTTTGAA
The DNA here is from genome assembly GCF_017639235.1 of Corvus kubaryi. Taxonomy (NCBI): domain Eukaryota; kingdom Metazoa; phylum Chordata; class Aves; order Passeriformes; family Corvidae; genus Corvus; species Corvus kubaryi. The sequence continues at coordinate 39,379,739 of NW_024581137.1, forward strand.
GTTATATTTTCTGTGAAAATGAATATTGCTTTGGAAAATAATGATGATTAATTTTTAATTTAAAACCTAAAAATTAATTTAAAAGGGTACAATTCTTGCTATTTCATGCATATTAATTTGCAATTGTTTTTTCAGGTATGAGAAAATTCCTGAAGAAATACTGAAGATGATTTAGTTCATTTCATGCAATGTGAAGCAGATATGCTTCAGCAGTGTTTGTGCTTTTGATGAACATCTGACATGCTTTTTAGCCACTTAAACATCCAAGGAATAAAAGCATCAATAAAAATTTGGTTGATGATTCAGCCAATCTGCACATTAACTTGAGTCTGGAATGCTTGTGTGAATTATTTCTGTTTTCCCCTCTCTCACCTTGTAATTAATAGTTGCAGTAAACTGACATGAATATGAAAGTCATGAAATTGAACATCATAGTGTGACTATAAATGCTGCAGTTGCAACTTTATTTAAAACGACTAGTGAACTGTGATAATACAGACTAGACCAAAGGCATTAGCTGGGGCCTGGAGCAAGCACCAATTTGAGAGGGAGTGTGAAGTCATTGTAGTTCTTGTGTCTAACCAGAATCCCAATTAGAAGGCAGGGTCTTAACCCATTTTCCTCTGCTGTGTAAGACAAAGGGCAGGGAAACAGAAAGTTTCCACACAGGACATGAAATCCAGAGACAGAACCACATACTGGTCACCCTGCTTGGGCTGAAGTTGCAAAAAGTTTGCTCTTTACAGCTGCCTCTACTTAGACTTTTTTTTTTTTTTTTAATTAAATCCTTCCACCGCCACAATAAGTTCTTCAAGGAATGGGGATATCTAGCCTGTCAAGCACATCCAGGCACTTTCATTCAGCTTGGATATGATGCATAAAGAGCTTTTTGACACCCATGCAGAAACCAAAATCTGTCCCTCCATCCCAGGAAGTAATTATTTATCTGGTCACATACCCTCCTCAAATTGCCTGAATGAACTCGTACACCAAACTGGGTTCTGAGGACTCATTTAATCTCTTGTTTTAATGATGTGGAATACAAAAAAATTGCTATCTGATTACATCCTGATGTTAAGTCTTTGTTTTTCTATGCAAGAACTCTGGACAAATTCTTTTCCTTAGAGCTGCAGTGTATTTTAAGAACAGTCTCTGCATATAAACTATACTAGCTTGGAGAGTTTCCTACAAAAAGGTAACTACACACACATTTGTGATGAGAAGAGCATATATTATAGTAATAAAATATAAGCAGACGAGTTTGGATTTGGTTTGGTGAAGGAAGGACTTGGTTCTTTGTTTGGGGTTTTTTTCCAATGTTCATTTTCATTCCCACTTGTCTCTCTTCCACTGTGCTGTTTCTTTGTTCATGATTTTTTTTCAGGCCCTGTTCAGAGTGTTTCTGTGTGTTAATTAAACAGCAAGTGATGGTGAAAAAATACTCTTTTGCTTCTGTTTTTAAGCTTTTAATTTTTTGTTTGTTTTCTTCAATTCAGGTTCCTCCTGGGACAAGTGTGATTTTGAAACCAATCTGTGCAAAGCTCTTCCTGAATTCAATTTACATCCTGTCTGGATAAGAAGAAATGGCCAATCTGGCATGGGACCACCGTATTCTGACCACAGTGGGAATGAGAGTGGTAAGACTCCTCATGTTCTTTGAGGAAGCCACGGACTCTTACAAATTATGTAGTTTTCTATTTAGTTTGCTACATTTTGCTAATTTCTTGATAGTTGAATTATATTCAGCTATGTATTTTCTGAGCAGTTATGTCTTACGTTGTTAGGTGATTGTAAATACAATAATCCAGAATTTGAGGGGCGGGGGGGGGATGGGGAAAGACAGTATTCCAGTAAGCAATTCTCGTTATCATAGAGGAGTAAATAATCCATTTCAAAAGATGTGCTTATCTAGCAGAGTGATCTTTACTTGTTTTGGAGATACTGGGTTATAAATTCAGTCTTGATGATTGCAAAGTTTAGAAATTTTGAGACATATTTTCATGTTTTCTTGGACTGGTAAATGCCTGGATTGTATATCTATTATCTGTGGCTAATATTACTGTTTCAAATATTTTGAGAGAGGAGGACTTTGTATCTGGAGACAGAATAAGCTTTGATAGTCTGTCTTTGAGCCAACTTCTTTCTAAATCTTCTTACAATTCTACTTTGCCTTGAAGACTATCTCTCAACTAAGTAATTCCTTTTCTCTGTTCTCAGACAGAACATACCCTTTATACTTGTCCTATGGCCAAATTAATCCTGCTTTTCCTTCTGTAATACGAACTGTAATACAATAACTGTTTAGTTCTCCATATTTTTTGTTATTCTCTTTCCCTTCATCTCCACCCACACCCTCTCATCTCTCCTGGGCACAAGCAGTGCTTTGGCAGCCCTCAGTGTGAGCACCCGGAGGCAGGCATGCAGTGTTGGAGCAGGTACAAGAAGATAATCCTATGTGGGATGCAAGTGTTGTTGTGATTAGCCCACGTGCTTTACACCTTTTTCCCAAACTGTGATGATCTGGGAGCGTGGAAATCTGCACTGTTCTAAAGTAGCATCTCTTACACATTGCATAAGGTACCAAACAGGTAGAAGTTCCCTGACCTGATGAGTATAAACTGGTGGTTTCAAGGTGAATGAAGGGAAAACTTGCTTAGAAATCAGCAGATGAAAATGGAACCCAAGTTTAAACATTTTTATTGAAAAAAACAACAAAAAACCCCACTCTACCTTTTCCTTCTGATCACTTCAAGTTCTCATCTCACAGTGGCTAACTCTCATGATACTCTGCAATTAGGAAACTTTATACATGTGGTACGGTTTTAGTAACTTCAGGTTTTGCTTGTGTGTATCACAGAAGCACTGCTGTGAGTATTACGCTTCCAAACATAAGGTTGCTCTTGAATAAGCATTGATTTAAACTGATACTAGCACAAAAATATGAGCAGCTGCCAAACCTTTTTCATAAACTTAAGCTTTGTTTCAAGTATGCAAGTTGTGAAATAGTTTATCTTTAAAATAATAAAACACTTCTGATCAAGAAACACATTTAAAAAACCCAAAAGTACCATGGAATACAAATGTAGCAAACTCTTGGCTGGAATCTAAACAGGTTAGCCAGACAACAGTCTTGCTGTAGTTGAAGTTTCTAGGATTTGTGCATGATTGCTAGTACACACCACATCAGGACATAACAAAGTCCAGAAAAATGCTCCTATAACCATAAAATAGGTTACACTTATCTTGCAAAAAACTAGTGGGGAATGGAAAATTTTACTTATATAGACAGCCAAAGCTATCAAAAGATTGAGAATCATCAACTGAAGTGTTTGTTATACACAAAACAAACTGTTCAGTCACCTGTATATTCACATTTACTTGTTTTGGGCATTCAGTCACTGCTGTGTCTGCCAGGTCTGAATTGTCCAGTCGTCATGTTGATCTAAGTTATTTTATTCAGGTAGCAGGAAGCTTGAATACTTGCAGCTATTCAGCTTTCTGAGAGGCTGTGTACTCAGATCTGTGAACTGAATAGCTAAGGAGATTTAAATATATTTTATTAATTTGCTTTTATTTTTCTACCTGGAGAATGTCTGAACTGTACTTTCATTTTCTAAATGCCGGTTCTAATCGCCTAGGAAATATTTATCTTCTTATGGCAGTGAGTCAAGTTTTCCCACTGCTGGTGACTCAACAGCCTATGTAATCAGTTTTATGTTGTATCCTGCTTAAAACCCAGAAATGATTCTCTATTGTGACAAGTGAGCAGAGTATGCTCTGTGGCAGAGTGTTAAAGGGAAGACTTCCTGCCATCAGGATAATACATGCACACTAGCAGAAAAGCAAAGATCCCTTGGTAAATTTAACTCCTTTGAAGATTTATGTATGTATTTAGTAGAACCCAAAACATTTCTTTAGGTCAGTCTCTCACGGCTCTTTTTTTTTTCACTGAAAAAGTAATTGAGCAGACCAGTGACAACTACTTTGAAAAAAACCCAAACCAAAACACAACCTGATTTTGCTAGCTGAAACTACTCTCTATGCAAAGGTCCAATGTGAGATGAATGTTCAAAGAATTTCTTAAAATTACTATTTCTGCCCCATCTGTGTAAAAAATCCTGTGGCAGTGAAAAATACATTTTTAACTCTTAGACACATTTATTTTCGGAGAACTAAAAGAAAAGTTTCAAAATTTCATGGAAGCTAACATCCAATGGAACAGATTGGAGTCAGGGACAGGGCTCTGCAGAGGCACCAAGCCATCTGTTGTGGGTAGGAACAATATCCTTGCAGCTGGCAGGCTCTGAAAGTGCTGTCTGAGCAGTCAGGAAAGGTCTAAAACCTGGGGGCAGCATGGCCATTGCCCTGGTATCAGGCTGCAAAATGCTCCTCTGTGGGATTGCTCAGCTGGCTCCAGACCTGAGCTGGGCTGGTGGTGCTTCATCAGGGGCTTTCCAGTTCCACATAAGGATGAGAGGTCAAGGTGGGTAGTTTAATAAATTAAGTATTTAGATGGTTTGATTTATCCTCTAATATTTTGTTAATGTAATAGTCTTTATTTTTATGATTTTTTTAATTCCTTTTTTTTTTAATCCTTTTTTTTAAATTCCAAGTCCCACTTGGCTTTTTTTCTCTTTCATCTTCCTCCTTTCATTAGAATGTTAATGTCAGAGGACAACAGTTTACTTGACATTGTTTGGAGTTTGGGAAGGAGAAGAGAAAGGAAGAAAAAGGATTAAAAATAGATTGAGTCTTTTTCTATTCTTTATATTTCCTCTTGCATCCTTTAACATCTAACATCTCTGAAATCTTCATGTTCAGGAAGAGCCAAATTTTGACTTGCAGTGTTTGATATCCTAAAAAAGGGTGGTTGCCTTCCATCTTTCATAAGACCTGAAACAATATTTTTAGGAAGATACACAATCAATCAAAGGTCAGGACAACAACCATGGTTCACTGACTCCTCTTGAGCTGTTTAGACTTTCAAGTGAAGCAAGGGCTTGTTTTGTAAATGGAAGATAATGGTACCTTTAATGGTAGCTTTGAAATTCTGAAGACAGCTTTTTATGTTGGGAATGTGTACAGGGATACCACAACCTTCTCTCTGCAGTGAGGGAATTTTCTCAGCAGCCAGAAACCAGACACCTATCTGAACACCAGCAGAACCTATAAACACACCACAGTCTTCTCTCCCATGTTCCACCATCTCCTCAGAGACCTGAATTGTCATGATAAATGTGTACTGTTGCTTATGGCAGTTTGATGTTTAGGCATGAAATATGTTATCTATTCAATAGTTGGAGTTTAAAGTCTTTGATCAGCTTTCTGAGTTAGTCTCACTTTGTCCCAAAATTTTGCACTTCCAAGTTGAGTATTCAAGCCATCACCACATGAAACATTTTGGAATCCTACTTAAAATTTTGGCTGGAACATGGAGCAATACCATGACAATATTGAACATGAAAAAAAGCTTGGAACACAATGGCTACAAGTGCTATTAATCTTTTCTGAGGAAACAATTCTAGCTGGCTTTTTGGTTATTAATTTATACCTGTGCATATTGCTTTTCGTGTTTTGTTGTTGATTTTTTTTTTCCAAGCTTCTAAGTTTTCTCTTTTTATTCCTTTTAATAGCTTATTTCCTCTCATTGTCCTCTGAAATGCAATCATCTTCTGCAACTTTAAGGACAAATGTTTTCCTTCCAACTGATGAAGAACACATTTGCCAGGTATTTTAATACACAGTCCTTGTATTACATTCTTTGCCGTAGTATTTCCCTAGAATAATCAGATGTTCTTATTTTTCCTAGATTAGATTTCATTATTGGGTCAGTCAAATGAGTGGAGCATTGATGGTGGGGCTTCAAAAGCACTCTGAAGATACCATTACAAATATTTGGCAAGTGTCTGGAGAACTACGAAATCAGTGGAATGTAAATAACATCACAATCAATAGCACCGAAAAGTATCAGGTTAGTAAATTGAGGTTGCTGTAAAGGAGATTTCTTAAATGGGTTATAAACTGTGGGCCTTTTTAATAGGTCAGCACTAAATATTTTGTAAATGGAAAGACAGCACTATCATGAGGTAAACAAGAAAAAAGCCATTTTGAAGATCATAGTTTGCATTAGCAAATGCAGCTTGTCCTTATCTCTTAATGGTGTTAAAACTAATATCAAACTTTGCTTGAACTGTGCATGTGTCTTAAATAAAAGTCAGTCTCATTGAGCCATAAATTATCTACCAGCCCATAGAGGTGATATACTTCTGATCTTAACTTTCAGTACAGTATTCTCTTAGCCGCAGCCTAACGGGACTGATAAACTCAAGGTTTCATTTGTATGGGAAACAGCATTTTATACTATGAGATACTTTTTTCTATAGGGGTGCTGCAGGTGCCAAACACAGTACTTAACTATTAATTGCAGCTTTGGGCCTTTGTAACAGAACACATGTGTGCGGTTTTATTTTGCTCAAAGCTACTGAAGAGCAATGCAAATGTCATAAGCTATTTAAATGTTATTACATGTGCATTTACAGAGCACATTAGCATAGTAAATGTAACTTAGGGCTGTAATATTGTGGGTGATGTACACTCTCTGTCATGTGTAATACTGGAGAGAAGGTGGGGAGCAGAGCAGAAAATGAGAGGCCTTTCCTGCTACAGCAGTTACTGTGAAGTTGCTTAGCATACAAACCTGAAGGCATAGCAGCACAACCTCATTTCAATACACCAAATGAGTAATATAATTACTTGACTTGCATATTGTGCTAAAGCATCCAACAGGATCTTGATGCTTGAAGTAATACTGGCCTGCTCAACCCTTCTGAGAATGTATATTGCAAAATACCCGTACCCAACTTAACACAAGTATCAGTGCTGGTATTGGTCAATAACTTATCTCTACCTGATAGGAGAGTATATATAGCAATCTGAGGTTGTACTGGAAGGGTTTACTTCTAGATTTATTTTTTTCATCCTTCATATTATTTGGAAAATTGACCGAGTCCGGGAATGGTTAATATAATATGGCATCTACTTCCTCTGAATTGCTAGGTCAAATCCTAATTAGATCATTGCTTGCAAACCTGGTTATCCTTTGGCCTCTATCAAGTGAACTGATGGGCAGAGTCCAGCTTTAAAGAGGCAGGTGTCAAACTTAGTGCAGTAATCATTACAACTAGTTTAAGAAATACAGCTCAGCCCCTCACAAAACCTAGAGTCTGAAGCTGAGCAAATTTTCTTCTTTGTTTGCACATTTTGCTCCAGTGAAAACATGCAAGATATCACTGTCATAGAACTGAATGCAACTCACTTGCCCTTTTGCACTTGTTCTTTTATATGACAAGATACTTAGCCTACAGGGATACCTGTGGCATTTTTCAAGACAAAATTTTGATTATTAATGTTTCTATGGAAAAAAAATGATGGGAGACATAATTTTTATTTGGATGTACAAATCACTTTGAAATAGGGTGCTTTAATACTTTTGTCAATTTTACAAATATTTTTGAAGTGAGATGTTAGTTAAAATCAATCTCTGAACCTCCACTGCTTATTTTCTTTGCTCATTTTGATGTTGACTGTTTAACACTTAAGTCTCTTCCTACTAAGAGTCTGGATTATATTTATGGGTTATAGAATTTCATGTTGGCACTTAAAAATCTCCATTTTTTGGAATTCTGAAATAAAAAGATTGTCAGTGATTTAGCTACTGAACAAGTAGCAAACTCAGTATGTCTGTTTTGGCTGGGTTTTGTAGAACTGTGTCATGATTTTTTCTTCTAAGCTTATTTTCCTCTTATTTACTGAGAACAAATTTCTGTCTCCTAGAATTCATTAAGGGAAGGGGTTCTAGGCTTGGGGTTCATTTCTGTCTTTGTGCTTGATTCCTATTCTACCTTGTGCTTTGCTGCTGTGCTGGCAATCTGTCCCTGTGGCTGCACTGTGGAGTCAGTCCAGCTTGTGTTTGATCCCACCTACAGTCCACCTAGAACTTTCATCCCACTAATGGGGCCGCAAAGTTAATTTGTTCTGGTGCTCACAGATATTGCATAGATATAGATCATTGCAGATATGAGCAAAAAGTGCCACTAAGTAGACTCTTTTTGTTATTGACTTGTGAGCTTAAGGAACTCTAGACTTTGTATGAGAAAGAAAACGGAATGAGTCCTTGCTGGAGTAAACTTGGGTGTGAGTCTGTTTGGTTGGTATTAGACTGAACTCAGCGGGGGTCAGCTGGGCATCTGCACGAGTAAAGCCTGTATAATATTTTTTAGATACAAGAGCAGCTGGAGGCATCTAGCAATATTATCTTCTGGAAGTGGGGAAGTTGAGAGACTGTTCATGAGTTTTGGGGAAACACAAGTTCATACAGACTTAATGGGCTATAATGGAATATGACCTTGAAGCAGCCTCTGATTTTGGACCAGCAAAGTGAGCTAGTCCCTCTTTAGCATTGTCTAAGTCACTTTGTTTCACTATATAATAAAATCTTTGAAAACCCATCTGCAAGCTACAGAAAGATATACATTAAAAATGAAGCTATTAATAACTGAATTTTGAGTTCACAATGAAACAGCACTCTGCAAAGGTGAAATATTTATCAAATCCTTGATATTAAATAATATTTCTTGTTTCTTCTTTCTAATTATAAAACAGTGCACTATATTGTTTTAGAAACTTATCTGAAATCATGTAATGATAGAAACAGAAAATATAAATACACTTTTTGTCCTTCTAGTGGGGATGTCATGAAAGTACACATTAACTGCACATATCATTGCAGCAGAATTCAGGAATTCAAAATACTGTTCTCTGAACTAAATCAAATGAGTGAATTTCCATGATGCTGCATTTCAGTCATATAAACATATTTTTGAATGGGATATGGCTGCCATTCTTCCTGTGCAAGCCAACTGCAGCTTCAGAGAAACGAACAAAAGACAAAAGGTTACACCCCTCAAAACAATTCCCACTCATAACATAATGGTCATATAATTGGATAAGTTGTGTCATCTTGTACAGTGAAAAACCCAATTTTTGATAATTTATAGGTTTTCTGCATCAATATGTTAAACTATGCACAACATTGTTTCTGAACTCTCAAGGTAATATTTGAAAAATTATTGCTAACACTGTGAATTCCTTATTAAGAGCTAGAATGTATCTCTAGGTAGATTGTGCCTCCAAGACTCTGGAAAATTCTGGAGCTGTGTCATCCCTAGCTGTGGCTAGGGAATAATTTAAGGAATGTTATTCATAAGATTGATTCGTTGGGTTGTTTTGATTGGTATGTTTTCTTGTTGTGTTTTCCCAAGCACTGTGACTGATCAGTCAGTTCCCTTGTACACCACTGCAGAAAACCTGTGACAGTCTGTACATTTACAAATGTGGATTGAAATCTGCCCTTAAGATGGAAATGTAAAATATTTGTAATTTTTTCTGTATAGAAGACTTTGGTAGGGAAAACAAATATCACTGTTGTAACATTAGAGCAGAATAATGGTCGACCAAGTACTCCTCAAGGTTTTTTTTTTGCTAAAAACTTGATTAAAGACTTCTGAATAATGGTGGTTTTTTGCTGTGACTTTCCTCCAGGTTTCTGAGAAATTCTGAAATCAACCAGAAATTGTTCACATTTATAGTCTCTCCTTGAATAATGACTTGATAAAACACAAAATCCTTTGTGTTTTATTCTTTAATTGTCACGATCCTTGCTTAGATTTTAAGGCATTTTATTGTGATTTTCAGATCCTTCCTGTTGAATTTTACTTTAATCTTGAGTTAGATGATTGGACTACATATCTGTGCTTGTGTGAATAAGCCACAGATGTATGAAAAAGCCAGGATGGTAATCCTTCAAAATTGTTAAATGTGTGATTAGAGTTCTCTTATTTCCAATAGAAACTCCATGGGCTAGACTGGCATATACTGTGTGATCTTTTCTTTTTTCTGTGACACTGGTAAGTTCCGTTTCTTGTTGATTTGCTGTTAATCTCTTCAGGTTATCTTTTGGGGGATGGTGAAGACCCAGACAAAAGGTGAAACTGTTGCCATTGATGATATTACCTTCAGTGAAGGATGTTCTTTGGCATGTGGTAAGAATACCTGCTTTTCAGGAGTAGGTCTTTGTACTTTGTCTTTTCCTTGGATTAGAAAAGAAGAAACAATGGAAAGCCTTTTGTTGTTCAAGGGCCTTCTTAACGCTGTAAGTGGTTTCATTTGGCTCGTTTTAATTTCCCTAAACAATCATCTGTCTTCTCACATCTAAACACAGTTACAAAGAAAGACAATAAATACTTTAAGAAATCTGATACATTATAAATGTAGGGCTTAGTGGGCAAAAAAGATCTACTGTTTTTGGCAGAAGAATTGATGTGTTCAGCCAGCTCAGGCAAAGTTTTGGAGCTGACTAGGAAGATTCCCAAGGCACTTGTGTATTTCTAAATGCGCAAAGGTCCTGATCCTCAGCTGTGCGGTGGGGTTATGCTGTTCTGCTCTGCTACATCCAAGAGCTGTAATGTCAGGCTGGTCATCTCTGCAGTCAGACCATCCCTGCATGCCAGGATTCTTTAGCAAAACATTTCCTATTTCCCTTTTCAACCCAATGTATTTTCATGGAAAAGGAACACTACCCATCCTAGCATAAATTAAGTTGCTTGCTGCTCTGTATTACACAAGAGTACTGCCCTGTGGCACCTAGGTCACAGCCTCAGGTGAGGGCAGTCCTGATTCAAAGCACCTCCTTTGTTTTCCTTTCTCTTATTCTTGGCATGGGCACAGAGGGTTTAGACTTTAAACTTAACTTGAGATATGGAAAGCAATGTTTGACACAGACGAAGCTAGGTTGCATGGTTGGTTTTGTGTGTACCATACTCCTAAACAGTGCTCTATAGATTTCCCCATAGGAAAAAACTGTTGAAAAGAGATGCACATGCCTATTACTATCTTAGAGTGCTGAGCAATTGCAAGCAGATACATTCAAAGCAAGATACAAACCCTAATTTAATGATGCCAGCAGGCATGCCTATTTAGTTAAAAGGGGATCTATATTGGGGAAATGAAGTTTCAGGTACCTAAACTCGATCATGTCAGCTTCCTCATGTTAAAACTTTCTTACAGTGGAGAATTATAGATGTAAATATTATATGAATATTTTCATGCCAGGGCACAACTTGCTTTTCTGTTTTGTAAAGCTTTTCTAGCTGTATTAATTGAAAGGCAAAGATGCTAATTTAAAATTTTGGGTACTCTTGTCTATGAACTCAGGAAAGTATACAGTGTGCTTACTTTGAAAAAATGAATTTGAAATGGAATTTGAAACTTGTCCTCAATGTAAAGATGACAAGTATATGATTTTTAACCCAGCTTCTTTCTGCTCCCTGGAGGATTTCTGCAGATAAAAGGCTGGCAAAAATGAAAAAAATGCACTGCTAAATTCTAGAAATCTAGGTACTTGTTTAACCAGTTCCTGCCAGATGATGTAGATCTGTCTGTAAAAAAATATCAAATTTTTCAACACAGTTATTCTAAAGCAAAAAATATTAAACCAAAACCAATCAGTTATAAAGATGAAATACCATCTCAAAGAGAGGGAAAAAGAAAAAAAAGAAACTGATTTATGTACTCACCATATCTTATAAATCCAGGTGTTAAACTCACCTTACATGCCAGCTGTTGAACTGCATACTGTGTCTTACAGGTTGAGCTGCTGCACTGTTAAGTGCCTCAGGTATATTCTAATAAGAGCCAGTTCTTATCCTGTGTTTCCTCATTAGGAGAAGTCAACTTCATTAGGTGACATCTAAATGGCTCACAGCAGCCAGAAACAGGGTCAAAGAATCTTAATTTTCTCCCTGAAAGAGGAATGTTACTACAGAACATTTTCCAATAATTAAAACAAAAGGTCAGACTACTGTTTTTTTCTCTAGTCCTTATGGAATGTCTGGATGAGTAGACTCTTAATGAAAACCACTTTAATTTCATGAAATTCCTAGTTAAAACTTGCATTTTTAATGTACCCTTCATGATTTTTAATCCCAGTATAAATGCACATAAGAGATGACCTGCATTTGTGTTCATTAGTATGACTGTGCTTTAAGGGTTGTAAGTCAAATACCTTAAATATTTGTGCTTTCAGGAGTTTCTTGATACAAACTGTGACTGTTAAATACAAAAGTATTTTCATTATGCTTTAAGTTCTCCCTTCCCTTCTATCCCTCCCCTGTCTCTCAAAATGTCTTACTTCAGTCTGTTGTCCAATTCTACTGGACTAAACTTCATGCATTGAAAAAAACACAACTAAAACCCTATCTTCAATATAGCAATTTAAGATACTCTACAGTTTGTAGTTCCCCCAACAGCTGCCAAATAGTTTGTTATCACTCAAAACCCTCACAGCTCTTTGCTATACATTTGAATATGGGCTGCTGAAAAATAAAATACTTTGGCTGTAGAATAGAAAATATTGAAGTTATTTTCTGAAACACACTTAATGCAAAATCTTCTTTAATTATACCTTTAGTAGACCCTCAGTCCAAAGGCTTCATATTCTTATCCAAATGGCTGCTCTGCAGAATTTCCTCTCAACTGCCAGAGAATTATATATGAGAAGAACCCCACTAAGACTGTCCTTCTGATCTCTACATATAGAGATGAAAGCAAAGAGGTCTAAGGCATGAAAGTGGAATGCTATAAGGTAGAATCAGGCTTTTGTCCTCCTTAAGTCACTTGTAACACAGAAGTGACAAAGCCTCACTACAAAGTTATGGGGTTTTTTTCAGGAAACTGAAGTAATTATATATGTATTACTTATGATATATAAATTTTGACAAAAATCCAGTATGAATACTTCAACTGAAAAAATCTTAAACTTAATTCCTTAGTTAATTCTAATCCTGCAAAGACGTAGCCTTTAATATTACAGAAGAGGGTATTTGAGATGAACTGCTACAGGGATGAAAGTCAGAAAATCCAAAACACTAATCTTACTGTCGTCTGACATGCTGTGGAATTAGGAGATGGAAAATGGGTATTTTGTCAAAACAAACAAAACCTCAAAAATGTCTAAATCTAAATTTTAAAAAACACCACAGAATGACTCAAAATGTTCTGTGTCAATACTTCAAAAGTGTTAAAAGAAGATCTTGATTCCTTTTGAAAGAATTTGCAACTTCTTTTGCATGTTGAAATTTGACAAAAGCCATCCTTTTCTAGACCCTTGTGGGATTTTGCATTTTCCATGAAAAACAAACTTTTGACAAGCTCTTTGTCGCATAATATACATGGTTTGAAAAAAGTGCACATTTATCCAGCACTGGAAGAGGGAAGAAATGAAAGGTTTGCAGCACTGGCTGGACAGGCCATTTCACTGAGGTGTCAGTAATGTGAATAATACATCTCTCGGATGAAGGAGACAGTAACTGTGTATACTGACCTTAAATTGTTTTCTCCATATAGTTAGGAATCTCTATGTTTTCTCTGAGCTATCCTGACTCCTATTTATTAGTGTCTCTTAACCAGGAGATTACCTTTCCCTTGCAATCACATTAAGAAATGGAACTTCCATTATCATACTTCAATCCTGCTTAAAATCCTGACCATTGCTGAAGGCAACTAGATTAGTCAGGCATGCTGTGCCCTTAAACAAGCTCTTAAAAATATGTGGTGATGCTTTCACAACCTTTATGTCTCTAAAAAGAAGAATTCTGTTACAAGTATTGTGGAGATGCTGCTGAGTTTAACCTCTCAGTTAAAATTGATTTTTCTGTAGCTATCATCTAGAAAGTAAATAGGTATTTCTTATTATTATGTGTCAGTTTTTATATTACCTGGCAACTCTCTCTGCGGAATTGAATTCATGAAGGTTGTGATGACTGGCTAACATAAAGAGCACTCCATTGCTTTGAAAGAAGCACCTGTCTTCAGGAAATGATTTCTTAGAATAATTAAAGATGGCAGGCTGAAATATGGGACAGCAACCAGGGATACACAGGGCTTTTGAAGTAACCTTTTGAAAAAGCAGAAATGTTGTCAAGGAGTTTAATAAGCATATTTTTCTAATGGGGAATGGTCTCATAAATAATGACTTCTTAAGAAGTAATTGTTATTTTTGCCTTTTAGCACCACAGGTTTCCAGTTTTGAGCTTGGCATATGCGAGTGGCACTCAGACCTGCCAGCTAAGCCTGCTCAGTGGGCACAGCTGCAAGCCGGGCACAAGATTGCCTCCTGTTCCTTCCTGAAGGATTGGAGCAACAAGACTGAAGGTGGGGATTTAATTTAACTCAAAATTACTAGCTGTCATGAAGAATATAGTGCTTTTTAGGGCAAGATGGTGCCCCAATGCCAAAACAGAACAAAACTACAAAAAGTAATTGTATATATTTTGTACTTAAATTAGGTTTTGTTTTGGCTTGTACTTAAATTAGGTTTTGTTTTGTTTTGTTTTGTTTAATAAGGGCATTGTGAGCACTCCTGCTGGTAAGACATGAAATATTTTATTGTAAGAATTAATGAAATTTTTTCAGGTATCCATGAAATATTTTAACATAAGAATTCAAAAATAATAGCCGATTTATTCTCCAGTTTATTATTTTTATGAGATCTGTGGAAGAATTTGTGAAATTAAATTAAATCAAATTCATCTAAGCCCACAGCCCCTGTGTGTGCTTTTTTTCTGTTTTGTTTTGATTTTGATACTTGGCAGTTTGACTTGTGTAGTACTACTCTGCTTGAAGGTACAGCCTGGAATTTAATTTTAAACCTTTTATTAGGGAAACTGTAAATAAACAGTTATTCTACAAAATAGTTTCCTACCCTTAAAACCAATAAAATTAGCCCAGCTGCAATTTTAAGAAGCAAAGAGCATCACTTGTTTTGGAGGTCACTGTGTAGTATGTGTCTATGGGTTTATGGGAAAGGTTTTTGAAAGCTTAATGGATGTAAATCTCTCAGTGTTCTATTGTGAGATGGAATTGTCTTGCCTGCTAAGTGTTTGGCTTTTGTATTGGGACTGCCTTCAGAGCGGTCAAGTAGTGCTAGTTGTAATAGTGCAGTTTGTGATGCAGCTCTGAAGAACTGAGAGTGTGGAGATTACTGCTTGAACTTTGAGCCCACAGAAATGGAGCACATCTCGTTGATAGAAGCAGAATGAGTGTTAGATACTGTTTTCATTTTAAGAAAGATTTTTAAAATAAATTTCAGCATGCATTTCAATACAGTCTAGTAACCATAAGTCAAATTATCATTGAATAGCAAGCAAAAGAACCTGAGTGTATACACTATGTTAAAATGAATTTTTGCAGGTATGTATAATGGAGAGCATAGAGTACAGCAGATACTTTCCACCTTAAACATGAGGAAAAAAGTCACATCATCTTCCAGTTTCCACTGGGGTATCTAACAAAGGAGAGACTTTTCATTTGATTTCATTTGAAAAACCTCCCTGAAAGTTGTTGTATCTGTGCCATACCTTAACATGAGACCTTAAGGGCTATTAAGAGGTATGGATTTCCCTTTTAAGGCAATATTGAGAACAGAAAAAAACCTGGAATTCTGTAAGTGGCTTTTATAGGACTATATTACAAGCACTGTCTATGGAAAGAGAACATATTTGGAAATGTTTGCTATATAGGTGCTTGGGCATTGTTGTATGGATATGAACAGGGAGCTGAGTCGGCTGAATTTCCCTAACTGCTTGGGGACATTCCCTGTACTTCCAAGTCATAAAGAAATGTGTGAAGAAACAAGCATCAAAACAATATACAGAATTTAACTCATCATTAACATTGGAAAGTATTGAAAAATCTGAACTGTGATTGCTGACCTCTCAATACATTCAGTATTTCTATTCATGCAGATGTGTTGAGATATAAATGAAGAACCTGAATATTAAAAAAAAATATTCTAAAAAGTAAAGAAATGGTATGCAAACTGCAAAATGCGACGCTTGAGGGCTCAGACTTGCAATGCAAATAGAGCTTGACTAAGCTTTGTATTCTGATTTTGATCAAAGCTTTCACTTCTATGAATAGAAGAGAGGTAAGAAGCAAAATTATAAAGCAGAGGTCTAGACAATTATATTTATAAAGTAAAGATTTCTTATAGTCTTTGAACAGTCCTCCCTTGCTGGTATCCTTATATTTAATAAAATACTTTCTGTCCTTGGAAGACTATTTTTCTTTGTTCCTTTATTGCTTTGTTAAACTGTTCTACTTTTAGAGGCCACAGAGAAGAGGTGAGAAAAAAAAGTCAGTTTTCAGTTTCGGTAGTCTTCATTTATGAAAAGGCCTCAATTTTCCCCAGAAGTAATCACAGTACTTGCATAAAATATATTCCATAAAGAAGATTAAGCATCCCTCTTTGGACTCAGGATCATTCTGGATGCTTCATAGGACTATGACAGATCTAGTCCTGTGCACTTGCTTTCTTGTCAAAAAATCATGTCAACTTCTCTTTGCCCTGCTTTTAAAGATTCAGGTACTTGAAAGGAAAGAGTGAAAAGAATGTTAATTACCATTGGGCTCAGAAACTAAAATTGGTTGGTTTTATAATGGCATCAGAGAACTCTGAAGTTAGATAAAGAATTGGTAGCATATCTTCTAATGTTGTATATTGGTTTTATGCACAAGATAGTAGTCATAGAAGTGTAGATGCTTTATTGATGTCAGTCAGAGAGAAATCTGGGTTAAATCTATAATATTTCCTTATATCAGGGCTAGTTACTGTGGCATGAATTTACAAGCTTAATTCCAAGGAAATTGCAAGAATATATTACAGTGTAAATCATTGCATAACACAGAGTAAACTGGCAACAAAAGGAAAAATACATGGTTCTTTATAAAGATCAGCATTTTTCTTGTGAAATGACACTTTCTTCCTTCACCTTGAGATTTTGTAACATTTTCATTTGAGATAAGTTGTATTTAGAAAAATAAACACAGAAAGTGCAAACTTAAGACCCTTAGTCAGTCCTTGTTTATTACTTTAATAGTTGCTGCAGAAGGCAGCAAAATATTCAGTGACTCAGGAGGCAGGGGAAAGAGCTGATTTATTTGGTAAAAATATTTAGCCTTTTTATTTCTGAAAACTAATAGACACTGTTGGGGGGATGGAGTACTCCTTTAGATCTCTGTAGGAATGCTTTTATAAGGGCCAGTAGGGCAAGAAGAGCACAAATTGCTTTTCTGCTTCAGATGGAAAGACAATATGCTTCCAACATTTTGTTGCAGAAGTTCTGGCTGAGAAGTAAAGACCTTGATTACACAGTGCAGATGGGACTGCTTCCTGTAGCAGCAATGCAGACTGCCTTTTTGTTTTGTTTTGTTTTTTTTAAGCATTGCTGTAAAAAGCATATTTCCTGGAAACCACAGTGGGAAGAAAGCCCAGTTTCCACACATATTTGTCATTAGATATTGAATGGTTGTAAATGTAAGGAGGCTGAGCTGGGACTTCTTGCAGGTTTTAACATGCAAAGTAAAAACTTTGAGATACTATCGACTGATATATTTCTTGGTTGCTGGGGCTATCTGTGAGTAAAATGAAGATATATATCTATATCTATTTAATAGGAGACAGATGACATCCAAGTCACATCATCAGCATGATGATCAGATTTCATTCTTGCTGGGATGGGTCTTTGGTGTAATTACATGAGAGCTGTCCTTACTTTCAAAGATTGAGAAATGTGTTCTGTGAAAAAGTGACCTTTATTTCCTTTCATTTTTTCTTCAGGCCATTTTGAGTGGTTAGAAGCTAATGACAATGCACTATATGAAAGTGCTTCTCTAAACAGCTCCATGTGTCATTGTTCCAGCAAGAATTGCCATTTTCAGTTTCACTACTCCATGGCAGACAGCAGTGCTCTCAAGGCAGTACTGCTTATGAATCAGGTAAGGAGAAACACGTGTTCATTTCCAAAAGGTAGCCAGGTGTTACCAGACAAAATGCAAGAAGATACACCTGCTGCTACATACCTGTCCCCTAAGTTAGTTTGTGCAAAAAGTAACTTGGTGCCATTCCACTGGTCCATGCAATTGCAAAAACCGGGTGTTCGCCATATCAGCTCTAAACTAATTTGATGGGTGAATCTTCTGCAATAAGACTTCAAGGACAAACCCAGCTGTTATGGAATTTAAATAATTTCAGATTTCAGGGGTGAGATCTATAGTAACAGCTTTTCTATCCCTCTTCCTGTTATGGAAATAAGAAAATAGGTGTTTTTGTCTATGGAGATATATTAAAAAAGATGTCATTCACTCAAGATGACTGGAAAGTTCTTGATTAAACACCTGCTTTTCTTTGCCCAAGTTTTAGAGCAGTAAGTTTTCTATTCTTCTACCTATTCGTAGCTAAAAGAGCCCTGTCAGAATGAAACACAAACGTCAGTTAGCAATGCTAACTATTTCCATCTTTCTTACCTCCCTTACCTTGTGAGACTTTCTAATGCTAGGATGTTCTCTTTTGAAAACCTGGTTTAATAGGTTAGTATTGATGCTTTGTACTGCTACTTAATGAAAGCAGTAGAGCTGCTCTCATTAAGTTAATGGCTCTCATATCTTGATGCTGGAGTTGAATTCTTATCACCCAACAATATACATATTAAAAAAATTAGATCCACTTTGTTCACAAAGATAAGAAGCTAAAAACCCCGAAGTGTAACACAACCAAGAGGTCTTCAAATCAGGACAGGTAATGGAAATAATTTATTTCTTTCCAATTGTGTCTTTGAGTATTCATGAAAACAACTCCAGGCTTTTGCTCATGTTTCATTTATAGAAGTGCATAGTGGTATTTTTCTATGACCCATTACTGTGTCAGGGAATTGTAACATAACCAGTGCTCTGGTCAGAATACACTGAGTTTTGTGCCATAGTACTTGCCAATAAATTCTCAGGCATGACACTTGCTGCAATCTTGAGACAGAATAGGAATATTGATTTCAGGGGTTCACCTAAGTAGCAGCATCAATGGACCCAATTTAAGAGTTTTCTTTCCCTGAAAACAGAGCAAATTATGTAAGTGAAAACCATAAGAAAACTGACATCTAAGTTCCCATAGAACTGGGAGCTAGATTGAATTATTTGATAAACTGGTTCTTACATGCCCATTAGAAGAACATTTTCTGGCATTTATTACATCCGTCCACTCTGTTTCCACAGGTTCTCTTAACCCTTTTGTGGTTTAGGTATTGTATTTCTCCTTCAATCAGAAGTGTGTTTATTGCACATAGACTTATTTAAAGCTGATGTGAGTTACTCATACTGTGAAATTTGCCAGAAAAAAAACCTTCCAAAACATAAGCTTCTGCTGGTAGCTTCAAAACCCCCCGCTACAGACTCATATTTAGGACTTCTTAAACTGAAATGAAGGAAGAGTTGGCTTTTACACATTTTGCTACTGAATCATTAGTTTGTTTATGAAAAACAAATGAATTTTCAAAACTAGCCATTACTAAGAAACAGAAGTGAGGGTCAAGTGCTTTTTCTGACCCTGGAAGACAACAGAGCTGCTGTCATGGAAGCTGTCATTTCAAAATAACATTTCACTTGTGTGTACCTTGCAGTTTTCTTGCACATCCTATCACTATATTTACTGATCAAAACCTCTTGTCTTTGGATAACTCTTGCTAAATCCCAGCACTGACAGGCCTAACACACATGGACTGGATTACACTAAATGTACAGTTTTGGTACTGTTAGAGGGCAGGTGCCACAGATGTTGAAAATTTATCCCTGGCTTTCCTCACCCTTTCAGCAGCAAGGGAAAAGATGAATGAACATATTTTGTAATATAGACATTATGGTATCAATCAGAAGAAAGGGAATTTAAATTGCTCTTGGGTATGAAGAAGGATAGGGAAAATGGACTCCTTTTGTCAACAGTAACCTGTTGTTTACTTACATTTAACTTGCAGTCCATGATAATCTGCAGCTTTTCCTCTTTTATTGCTGGTTTGCCAAACTACTCTTCATTAAACACTACTGCATTTGACCATTTGATTTTTCTTAATTATTTAATTGTGACTCATATATCTTTGAACTTTGTCTCATTGGTTTGGAACTGGTGTCTGTACACTGAGCTGATTTTAAATTCTAATGATGTCCTTCAGAGTGCTTGTAATTCCTCCCAATATAGTATTATCCACATTATTTTAAAATTTATTTTTCATCCCACTCTCCACACTCTCCAGACAGTTCGTTAGCACTATAATTATATGAGGCTCTGGAACAGACCTATGCAGAACTCTATTATGGTTTTTTTTTTTAGTTTAATGGAAAACTATTGGCATCTCCTCTTTGAAATAAGATCACACTTCTATTTGCACACACATTTTACAGTAATTTTATCAACACCAAATCACCACAAATTTTTTAAAGCATGTGTTATATGAGATTGTTAAAAAAACCTTAACAAAATGAAGCGACTGATTTTTCAAGTCTGTTTATGATGAAAAAAATATTACACTGCTAAACACAACTTGCTCCTCATCAGAAGCAGCTAATGCAGGTTTCTAACTTTCTAATACTCTAGCTGCTTACAAGGTTGTTAGCAATTTGTTCCAGTGTCTTAAGAATTGTTCAGCATCTTGGCTATAATTGCATAGTCTATATTTTTCTCTTAACTGTAATAGATGTCCTTTGTTCTCCCAGTTGTCTAATTTCCTGCATATTCTCCTCAGGTTCTCAGAGCTTGCTGTTGATAGTAAGATATACCTTCCAGTATGTAACCTTTACTTAAAACTTCCTAATTCCATTCCAGTTTTAGTAATTCTGGCTTATATGTGTTTGTAACATTATTCTTCTATTCCGGTCCATGTTTCTGTTCCCATTTGGCAATATTAACTGCTCAACTAACATAAAATATTCACAGAATCATAGACTGTCCTGAGTTGGAAGGTACATACTAGGATCATTGAAGTCCAACTCCTGGCCCTGCATAGGTCACCCCGAGAGTCACACCATGTGCCTGACAGCATTGTCCAAATGCTTCTTGAGCTCTGTCAGGCTTGGTGCTGTGACCACTTCCCTGGGGAGCTGTTCCAGTCCCCAGCCACTGTCTGGGTGAAGAACCTTTTCTTAATATCCAACCTAAACCTCTCCTGGCACAACCTCAGGCCATTCTCTCAGGTCCTGTCATTGGTCACCACAGAGAAGAGATCAGCGTTTGCCCCTCCACTTCCCCTCATGAGGAAGTTGTAGATTGCCATGAGGTCTCCCCTCAGTCTCCTCTTCTCCAGGCTGAACAGAACAAGTGACCTCAGCTGCTCCTCTTATGACTTCCCCTCAGACCCTTCACCATCCTTGTGGCCCTCCTTTGGACACTCTCCAATAGTTTAATATCTTTTCTATATTCTGGCACCCAGAATTGCCCCCAGCACTCGAGGTGAGGCCACCCCAGTGCAGAGCAGAGCAGGACAATCCCTCCCTTGCCCGGCTGGTGATGCTGTGCCTGATGCCCCCCAGGACACGCTTGACCCTCCTGGCTGCCAGGGCACTGCTGGCTCATGTTCAACCTGCCATTAACCAGGACCCCCAGGTCCCTTTCCACAGGGCTGCTCTCCAGCCTCTCAGTCCTCAGTTTGTACAAAATTAACCATCTCTTAACTGACAGATAAATTTTGACATTTTCTGTAAAATCTAAAACCAAGTAAGATAATGTTGAGTCTATCTTTTCCTGTTCATTACTTTTTTGTTACTCTCCTTGGGTAATGGACTTATTCTTCTTCCTTTTATTGTCTTAATCTTTACATCTTGTATGGCTTTAAAAAATATGGAAATTAATCAATAAAAGGTAATTTAAACTAATGCTTATACATGCAAGAATATTTGTATCCTAATGCACTAAAATTTTTCTGCGTGTTCAACAACACTTGCAAAAGTCGTGTGAGTACACTTCTCTGCAGAAGGTAAAGTTGATCTATTAATCATTGTGAGGGAACAAATAAGCCTTTGTTCCAAATTACTCTCTGAAAAGAGAAGTAGGACCAAAATAATGGGTGCAGTTGCACAGCAGTGCACGTATCTATAGAGAAATATATTAAAAAAAAAAAAAGATAAAAAGTATTTTATAAATGGAGAATTTTATAAAAAGTCATGATTTCTCTTCCATCCTTCAAATCTGAGTACCATTATCTCAGAAAAAAACATTGTGAGGAAAAGGAACATTTTAGCTTTACGAAAGTTGTTTATTGATAGTAATATATCACAGTAAGGGGAATAGAGTAAAAGTATCTTGAGAAACTGCTCCCCTGCATCAACAAAATAAATCTTGAAGGAAAGTACTGGAAAAGCAACACCTTCCATATTTTAAAAGAAGGCTAGTGACACAAGGAATGTGCTACTGGGATTAACCCATTTGTAGCAAAGAGGTGGAAGAATATGGCAAGCAGAGTGAATACTACAAGTATTGTGAGGAAGAGAAATAATATTATTGGCTTATTAGAGCTGTATAAAATCAGGGGGTAAAATCTGCTTAAAATATTGGTTCACCTGAGGTGTCTTACAGCTTTCAGTGTAAATAAAAGTCCTAGAAGGTCTGGATACTGTACAGAAAACTCAGGTTTTCTGCTACAAGCCATTTTTATTAAAATGAATCTGTGAGAAAAATGGTCATGGGGCTGGGTTTCTAAGCTGTTATGTGAACGTGAGGTGCATCCTGTCAAATACACAGCAAATACAGAGTGTTCCCCAAAGACATACAGATGTGTTTGAAGGGGTTTTTATGCAGGTATATAGGGGGAATATGTTAACAAAAAGCAGACATTTAACCACAGGCTATGGTTTTAACCTGCCATGCAGTATGGCTCCTAGTACATCATCCTTTTCTGGGTCTTATATGTGCCTGCTGTAGGCTAATAGATTTCCTTTGGAAGATGAATTGTTCAGTAAAGTGAAGCAAGTTTTACACAGAATAAAGTCTCCTCAACCAAAAGACTTTTGCTGAATATGTTGCATAAACAAGTGGACAAATACATCTTATAGTGATGTGGAAACTCACGGCTGACTTTTATTTCTGAAGTATGTCGTGCTTTATCCAATTTGATCTCTTCTGTTACTGAGTGTCTGTAATTACAGTATTGCCTTGGCCCTGTCTTGCAGTTTTCCAAAACTGATCTTTGAACATATGTTCAATAGGGATGTAATCTTCCAGCTTTGCTAATATATCAGAATGGCCTTAGTAGGAAAAGAGCACTAATTGGCTGCCCATCACAAATCATATCAGTGTTGTTCTGCTGGCTCAGACCTCACAGCCTATCAAGCAGTAGACAGCACATTTCTCCTTTCTTATATTACAAAACAGGAAAAAAATAACTGTCTTTGTCTATAGTATTGATAACATTTCACATACCTATCATAACCCATTTTATTAATCTCCTGTAAGATAAATTGTTTTTATACTATCAATTTCTCTTCATACAAGAGACTCTTCATTCCTCTTACCCTGCTTTGCATCTTTTTCTGAACTGCCACTAATTCTGTAGTATCCTTTGTGGAAAAGGTATGACCAATACTTTGCACTTTCCTAAAAATAGTCTCAATATTGATATTTTTAATAGTAAGTCTGTGTGTATGTATAGCCTATATTAACTTTTCCTGCAGGCTTTTTCTATCTTTCTCTTTTTGCTCTATTTTGCAACTGCTTCTTGAAAAGATTTTCTAAAGATATATAAAGTTCAAATTTCTGCCTTCTTTCCTTTATGCCTCAGTATGTTCCAAGCAGGATCATGACCAGAAGCAGAATGAGTGGGAGCTACTTTTGCCAGATTATTGAATCAAAAGGGCTTGGAGTGCTTCTATAAAGGGAACATCACCATAATTAGCACTCCTGCTGTTATCCTTAGGAGATGGAATGAAAATGGGAGGATTAAGGTAACTCAGAGCATGACTAAAAGTTGTTAGGTTTTACTCTGTGTGCTTGCTTTACAGATCTTAAAAAAAAATGTTTTTAGCACAATTGATTGGGCAATTCTGGCAGACCCAAAATTCAGCTCTAAGAGAACTAAATCTAATTAATTACGTGACAAAATATAAGCAGTTATTTATGAAAAGGAAACTTATGTAGAGAACACCATGGAAACATATTGTTAAATTCAGCAATAACATGGCTTAATTTGCATGTTAATTAACTTTAACTATACCAAGTCTACTCCTGATAATTATATTATTAGTCTGTTTAGCCAGAATACACATATGTTGTTTCTCCTCTCTCCAACAGACCTCAGTGAAAAGATTGCAAATGAATATGAGAAACTATTTTTTCACATGGAGCAACTTTGTGTATAGCGGTTGTTCGGCTGGGAGATGAAAAGATGGAGGACAAAAAATGGCCTTGACAACTTCTGGAGGAACAAAAATTATCTTTATAACATTGTTTTCTACATTTTACAGGAGGAGCAGGTCTTGTGGGAAACCAACAGCATGACTAAGAGGGAATGGGTCAAAGTGACTATACAGCTACCAACAGGGCTAGAAAATATAAAGGTATGAATGAAAAAGGCATGTCCTCAATTTTTGAAGATGCTTTACTTTGTTGTTTATAAATCTTCTAGGAAGCCTAAAAATTTGTTAAAATTGTGTGTATCTTGAATGTCTTGCTATTTTTTCATTGCTTCAATATGAGTAAATCTCTGGTGTTAGCTCAACAAAACATCTACACAAACATGACATGCAGAAGCTGCTGGGCTTAATTAACATGCAAGAAAATGAATACAAATCTCATCTGATTTTAAGTAGTCATCTGAGTCCAACTCAGGTATTGCCAACTCATTTAAATGTATATATACTATTAAGTGAGATGCTGTCAATGATCTTTGTGGAACTTCAGTGAAATGATGTAAACCACTAATTGAGAAGATACCTTCTCCTTGAAATTTCGGGCATAGAGGTAAATGCTAAATTGCAACTTCTTAATTCTTATATGAATTTACAAGTTCCATTTTAAATAATTTTTCCTTTACACTTTTTTTTTGTAGTTCTGTAAATAACCATCATATTTTACTGTTTCAGCAATCAGCTGAATATATAATCTCTATGAAAGGACAAAAAACTAAGCCCACTCCAGAAATCGATGTTTTGACAGGTATAGAATGAATGCATTTCAGCAAGCTAGTAGGTTCTAAGTGTGTGTTATTGCCTGTCTCTCCTTTTCCCGCAAGGATAATTTTGAATAAACAAGCAGATGTGTAATTAAGCTACTATAGTATCTAAAAATAAACAAACAAAAGCCTGCTCAGTTTATATGTGTATAAGTAGGAAGGCAAAACGAGGTATTCTTGTACAAAGACTGCAAGGATCCCTTGCACTTAGGGAAGGAAACATACTATCTTTAAAATTGTGTTTATTTCATATTTTCAGCACAGCATTCTGCTTTTTGAACTGGTAGAGCGAGAATGGAGAGTATTAGAAGACTTTTGTCATTTTGAAGAAATTGTCTCTAGCGGAAGACAACGACACATAACTTATTTTTTAGAAAGACAAATGCCTCTTGAGATTTCACTCCAACCTAATTCCCAGGCTTTGGGGAGTGTGTTGGACCCTTCTGCTTATGCCCCAAGTCACATCTGTTGCAGTTTCCTTCTGTTTTGCCAGATACTCTTACACCTTGCTTTCTGACTCTTGCACATAACTACTTTCTGAGACTCACACTTTGGTCATGTCCCAGCCTGTCAAAACCCACAAATTCATTTTTTATTTATTTCTCCAACTTCTACTCTTGTTTCTCAGTGCTCTCTTTTATTGCCATCCTAATCTTTTTGATGAATCCAAGCTTTCTTCCTCCTGCTTGCTGCTTTAACTAGGTAAAAGAAACCTGGAGAGCACAAATTGGGTAATTTCATTGCTTTGAGAGCCAGGAGAGCTGGGCTCCACCTTGGAGCAACAGATGTTCTTCTGGAATTTCATTGCTATAAATCAGCTTGTGCTAAGTCTGCGCAGAGCAAGGCAACTCCGTCAGAGAGACAAATGGTCTCTGAATCTCTGTGTCTATGTCAATAGCAGTAAAATAAGCAGGGCAAGGGCACAGGCCCAAGACTGGTGTGTGATAGGCCAAATAACTAAAACATCAGCATGGTTCCTAGAAAGGTTTTGACCTAAGAAAATGGCCACATCCCATCCAGTGCTCAGAACAGTTCCAGGATTACAAGCAGGTAGGGAAGAACCCCACTGCAGAGACTGCGTGCATCCATTTTATTTTACATGATGAAACAGTTATCACTTGTTAAGCTCTGCTATGCCAGTTGGTGTCTGAGGACAGTCCTCAGCCCAATTTATGTACCTGTAACTGGAAATTTTTCTCTAGAGCATCTGCAAAATGAGATTTTGCAGACACTTCAGAAAGGAAGATGGAGTCTTTGGGATATTACGTTTCAGGACACCTTTCTAAAGCACAGAAACATTACTACTTTTTAGCTAAAAATTTATGAGATCAGGAGTTTTTCTTTAAAATAGACCTTTTTTTTTTATTAAACTTCAGCTTAAAATTTTCTGTAATTTCCACCTGAGATAGTCACACTAAATTTCAGATTCTGACTGGAAATTTATCATGATTCTGCAATGGAAATTATGCAGCACTTTTTACACCTAGAACTGCTTTGTGAAAATAAAAATCAGTTTCACTCCGTTGTCTGTTAATGCAAATACTTTAACTGTAACAATTTACAGCTTATGTTTAAAGGAACACTCCATAGCAGGGCAGGTTTCATCTGCCTGAATAGCATCCAGCTCTTGGATGCTGCACCATCAGAGCCACCAGCTTTCTGCTCCTCAGAAGGACCCACCTGCAGCGATGGGCAATCCGCGGTGCCTGGATCAGCCTGTGCCTCTCACCCGGATTGCTCTGATGGCAGCGATGAGGACCCAGCCACCTGCTGTGAGTGAATCCCATTGCTTTGGAGGGAGACTGTGCTGAAGAGTGCTGTGAAACCTAAATGGTTCCATTCAACAAATCACTAAAAAAGTATTTTAAATTTATATGGCTTCTTTTCCCCAGAATATTTAATGAAGTACAGGTTAGAGAAAATGTTCATGGCATTTTCTTCTTTCCTGTCGGCCCTCAGCTTTATGTTTTATATACAGCTAGTAATTATTACCTCAGGCCTGGGCCCTAGGGTATATCACCATGTCCTGCAGCCATAGGGAGGAGGAGGAGAGAAGATCCAGCAGGCAGCAATTGTGCAGCAAGATTGATTTATTTAATTATTTTACAAACTCTTTTATAGACTTTTTTCTTCATAGTCTAATTGGACAAAGTATCAGCCACCCCTTGGGGTGATTGGCTAAAATCCTAAAACATCCATTATCAAAATATTTTCCTACTATACCATAAACAAGACTTTTCAAGGTTGCAGGTGGCTTGGTTGTTTACATACTCTGCTACCTCTTCTGTGAGAGAGAAAAGTCTCTCACGGATTTAGAAAATAGCAAGAAAATCCTTGCTAGCAGCATTTTCATATCTACAAGTAATTTGTTTAATAATCTGCTGAAATGCTACATTTACCGTATTTTTGCTTAAAGGTACTCCTTACATACCAGTTTTATAACCTCTACTTCCCTAATTTGCAAGGGAATGAAATTTGTCCTGGGATTTGTTGTTTGAACAGTTTGCTAATTTAGATGGTTTGTGAATTACCATCAGAAAATGTATTGTGACATGATATTTGCACTGTGATACAAATCACCACAGAAATGGGCCACAGTTCAGAAGCTACATCTTCTTCATTATATTTGCAGTTAAAGGTAACTTTGTTTAGAAGCCACAGTTTCTACTGTACAATCAAGTGTAAGAAGAAAATAAATAACTGAAAAATGTCTGTAAAAAATCTGAATAGTTTTAGATCTCCTTGTGAAAATATCTCTAGAGAACCTATCATTTCTACAGTTACTATTATATGGCATGCATCTGTGTGTATATTTGCCTGTGGTAGTAACACTTAAGTATATGTTGCAGATACAAATGTGAACATATTTAAGATACTGGTGATATATATTGCTGCTGGGAGGTACCAATTAAAATTTCGTGTATTGCTCGAGGTAGCAGGATGAAAAATACTGATAATGCTTTATTTTCTAATTGCTTGATGAGACTTTAGGAACTGTTTGTGACCGTAAGCCTTTTTTTAACTCACAGTCTGAATCTTTAATTTTTTTCAATTACTTAAATAACCATCTGGGAACCAACTCTGAAACAAGTAATATATGCAAATGATGAAATAACATTTTAAATAGGAAGTTATAAACTGTTTTGTCTCTGGGTAGGATCTAAGCAAACATTAAAGTCTGTAGGGACTCTGCCTCTGAGAGGTCTTTTTGATTTTTACAAGGCTTGACCCTATGCTGCTAGCTCTGTGTCTGTCGTTCCTCCACTGGTAGAAGCGTGGAGAGTCCTTATAAATTCTTTGGGAGGAATGGAATGAAGGTGAATTGTACTTTCAAAACTGGACTTTATTTCTCAGCAATTTAGAAATCCCACTTCATAACAATGAGAGAGAATTGTGGTGAACAACTGGAAATAAAAGAGGATAATTTTTAGGTTTAAAAGGATGAAGAAAAATAATTGTCACAGTTGAAGGGAGCTTCTAACCAAACTACACAAAGTGAAAATAAAGATAACTCCAAACACTTGCAGGCCTGTTTCTCAGACATTGACATTGACACTGGGTAACCAAAAGATTACAAATTACGTAGATCTACTCAGTATTTTAAAGATCACAGTAGGACTCTTGGGAATATTTCTTCCATAATGCTGATGTGGATGGGTCAGCAAAAATGGAGATTGGGCAGAAGAAGGAAAAGTCAGAATGGCCTGGTGGTTTCAACACTGTCCTTTGTGGAATCCCCAGAATTAAGGTGCTGGGACAAGGACTGATGAGAGCCACAATCAGTGCAAAACCCTCTTCAATAGCTCTGCCTGGTGTTCCGTTCTCTGCTGCTGCTTCTGCAATTAACTTTGGTTTTTCTACTGGCACTGATTCTCCACTAGCTCCCTTCAAATTAAAGAAACTATGACACTCAGTTGAACCTGAGATGTAGGAATTGTTTGCTTAACTATGTGTTGAGATAGTCACAGTTTGAAGAGGTATAATTTTGTTGGAGCAGTGCACAAAGTATACCCATCCCCCCAAAAGACGGTGGAAAAAGGTTCTTTTCTAAAGTATAAATAACCAATAGTAGTTGCTTATTGCTCTGACTACTGGCTGAGAAGAAGGAGAAGAAAAAAAAATCCATCTTTAAAATACCAATAACAATGGTTAAAGTTGGCCCATTTTAATAGATAATATTGTCTTGGATACTTCCCACGCTCCTTTTTCAGGAAAGAGAACCCTAATGGAATTTAACTCCTCAGCAGTTTGTTCAGCTTAGAAGATTCATCTTTCAGACACTTTCCACGGTTTTGAGCAAAACAGGTGTAAAGAAAAAATCCTCATTTATTTTTGTTCTTTTATTCCCATTATATCAATTTTCCACAAGATCTTTATATTGTCCTCCATGATGTTTAGAGTTCACTATACTTATTCATATTGATTTTCAGTAAAATTTCCTATCTGGTACAGTGATGCATATTTTAGCCTTTATTAGGTCTTTTAGCATTTATCCTTGGACACCTCCTCAGTAGTTTCCTTTGATGAAGTGCTCTGTGATACTGAAAGAACTGACAGATCTCCTGAATGAAAACAAAGGCAGACAGCTGTTACTTAATGTAAAGGATTCCCCTCTTCTAAGAGTTTCTTTGTTTCATTATAATAAGGAATTAAAATAATGTTTCTCTTTGGTCATTTTGACTTGCCATGAATAGTATTATAATAATACAATTTATTACAAGAACAAACACATATAGGTTTTGAAATGATTCCTAATCTTTCTGTTTAATCTCTGCTCATTTATAGAAATATATATTTAAGTCTATGAGACTTAAATGTCTCCAAAATTAGGAAATTGTCTAGGAAACACTTATGCACATGAGTAACCATCTTTATTTGAGTAGTTTTGTTAAAATCAACACATCTAATGAAGCAACAAGTTAAGAAAGTACTGATTTTACTAATAAATTCTACATTTTCCTTATGTCTTTTTTGACACCTCTTACTTGTGATCACTTCTAAATTTCTTATTTCAGTGAATGACAACAAATTATGAAAACCTAGTTAATATATTCAAACAGAAAATGACATGCAGTACTTAGATAATTTAAAGGACTATAAAGATCCCTTTCATGCTGATGCCTTTTCTTTATTTACTGCCTAATATTAAGGAAGTTTTGCACTAAATACTGTGTCAAATAACTAATATTTCAAACACTATACTTATTACTATTTTACATTATTTATACATAACCTTCACAACACTTATAAACCCATAAACAAAGTGAATCAGTAGCTAGCAGTCCTAGCAACTTGGAAACAAGTCTAGGAAATACTTGTTATTTTCAAGTAATATCACACATTGATGTAGCAGTATTTCTAGAAATTACCTGCTCATCAGCATCCATGTAAATTCAAAATTATTGTAGGGTGGTGTCATCCTACAGGTATTTCTGAAAGATGATCATTTCCATTTAGCTTAAATAGAAACTTTATTAAAACACCCATCTTTACCTCTTCTGCTTTTAATTTAACACCTCTAGTATTACCTTAAATATTCTCAACTTTTCATAGGATTTGTATAATTCATGAATATGGAATACATAGAATGAAGAAAACCTGTATAATTTTAAAGCCATGTACCTTTTACTGCATTTCATTTACTGTATAGCAATTTACCATTGCAAATCCTTGAAATGTTCCACAGCAGATGAACTCAGATGCAAATATTTCTATTACCATTCGACATTAAGGTGGAAAGAGCACTTTTTATTCTGAAACACTTGTTTTACTAAACATTTGTGTGTTTTCTGTGACACTGAATTTGCCTGAAGTTGTCAGTAACTGTTCTTTGATCTGGTATGTGCCTGTGGAGAACAAGAAGCTGAACCCATGTTATTTTCACCGACTTGGTTGCTGACGAGTCCTGTGTAGCACTGCCATTGTGTTTCACCAGAACAGCTCAAAGTAAACATGATCTCTGCAGACCAAGGGTTGACATGAGATTCTCTTAACCTTTCTTAACCCTAAGCAAAGGGGCTGAGTAGTTTCAGAAGGAGACGAGGCCATCTCACCTGTGAGAGTTATGAGTCATCTGTCTAATGACTTACAACATAAGGAAGTTGAGGCTGGATGGCCTATGGCCATCTGTGATAGTTCTGTATGAATCCTTTAGCAAATTCTAGATAAATAAAACTAATCACAAGCTGGTAGGGGAAGTGCACAGACACTCAGAAAGAAGGTATATGCCCTTCACTTTCACAAAATGACATAAAATGTTAGCCAGAAATGACAAAATATTAATGACAAAGAGGTTCTTTGGTTTCTGTTCATACAGATAGCTGTTACCTCAAATTCCAAAGAAGTTTAGGTGCTGCCACGCTGAATGAAGGGACCAGCCCACCACATTCAATACTGTTATTCAGGGAAACACCAAGGTGATGGAGAGACCATCTGAGTGTCCCCATTTGTGTTCATTTGATTGGACTCCCAGACTAGGATTGAAAACCTTTATGCAGTTGCAGGCTAGCAAAGCTGCAATATGACTTGGCTGGTAACCCAGCCTAGTTAACAGAACTGCTTTATTTTCCCCTGGGAGGATCATGAGGAGCAGGGATAAATAGACTAAGCTAGTCAAAGAAAAAAGCATTCCCATTTAACTTCCCAGTGCTCTTGAAATATGTGCTTTGTTTCCTGTTTCTTTTTTTTTTTTAATATGTTGAAAAGGGTTTGTATTAACTGAAAAAATCACTTCAGTGTATTTGATGGCTTTAGTAACCTACACTTATTCTTGAAACTCAAAAAGTTTTTGGGGAACAATTTTTCTTGGTTGCATCATTGGGTTTTGTAGAAATGGTTTCATAATTCGCTCCTTGACTAGTTAAGATATAGCCACATGAATATAGTCACTGATATATCCACATGAATAAAAAAAAAAACCAACCAAATTTGACTTATTGTTAAAATGAAAGCAAGTTGTGGTTTCCTTTCTATTTTCCTTTCTGTTTTGCTGAATTTTAAATAGATAAAGGTCCAAAATAGAGAATTGACTCATTTTCCATTCAAAATGTCAAAAATATTTCTGCATTTTGAATCCAGTGAAATCTTCCTAGTGATATATGAAACATAAGCTCTGGTGCTGAGAATTGCAGTAGGAAGGGACATAATATATCAGAAAAGAGCTTTATGTCAAACTTAACTGTAGTATGACTACTCAAAAACTGTAGGCTGTGCAGGCACTTATTTTGCAACTAAGTGAATAGTGAAAGATTACCTATAATCACTTGAAGGTTCAGATTAAAATGTTGAATGTGTGATAGGAAAGGCACATTTCTTAAGGTTTATTAATGTTTGAGGAATGAAAAAACACCCTGAGAAACTGTCTTACTTGGATTTGGGTTCCAGCCAAAGCACAGAACTTTTCTTTCAAGCTTGATTAAACATTTACAAGTACCCCTTAAGTTTTTAGAATTAAATAGGGATAAAGTTTAAGTTCTACTGTTCATTTGGACAAGTGCATTTCACTCACAGTTGGAGTGCAGCTGTTCTACAACATATTTACACTTTTAAATTGAAGTATCACTTCCAGATACTACATAGGGGAAACTCTTGGGTTTGGTAATTGACTCTGGTCAGTGTTTCTGCATGACTGGGTGCTTGTGTAGAGCTTTAAATTTCAAGTGAAAGGTGTAATGAAAAAACGTTTAGCATCTAAATGGTGGTCAGCATTATCATATTTTATTTGCTCCCCACCACGCAAGAGAAAAAAACCCAAACCAACCATCATCAACAACAAAAAACCAAACCCAAGCATGAACAACAACAAACAAAACACTGAACTGCACCACCATGAATGTTCTACCTTTATAATTGTGTTCAGACTCAAAGTTTGAAAAAATAACTGGACAAAACCAATTTGATTTGGGATCGTGTATGTGCATATCTTTTTTTGCCTGCAACTGCTTATACGTTCAGCCTAAAAGCTGATGTTTATTCATTTCTTTCTAAGTTGATGTTTATACATTTCTTTCTACATCTATAGTGTTAGAAGAAATTTTACTACTGGCTACCAATGTAAGAAATGCTGATTTCACCACATCTCTCTTCCTGTTGAACATCAAGGGCAGAGATGGTCTCTGTCTGGTCACACAAAAGCTGTTGTTTTTATCATGATGACAAGTCTTCTTAAGGTCCTAAATACCTCTAGTTAAAAGCAAAGAATAATTTTAAAAAATGTTTCCATGCCAAATACATTTAGAGCTGTAAAATATTAGTTATTAGTACCATCTTGATTTTAGTTTCATATTTAAACCATTATTTTATGGGGTTTTTTTTCTTTGGTGCCTATGGGGTCATTTATTGATGTATTTTTGGATATCACTATGCAGACACTGCAGTCAGCTGTTTATGCAGAAGACCTTTTGTGGGGTTAGGGAGGCCAGGAGAAAGAGATATTTAAGCAAAGAATATTTTCCTTTTTTGTGTCACTTTGGTTCTCTCAAGACTGCTTAGCTAAGGAGAGCAAAATGCCTAGACATAGTATTAATTGCCAAAACAGATTAGCCTTGGATATCAATTTGCATGTTCAACCTTAATGTACTCTCAATTGAAGTCTAATTAAAAAGATACCTTGTGAAAAGCATGACAGTGTAATTAAATAAGTTAACCAAGTTTCATTTTTAACTAAATATACTGCACTAAACAGAAAACCATGCACCATCAAATTTTAATGTATATAGTGAAGCCAGATAAGAGACACTGATATTTGTGGTTTATTTTGTACCTTAAGATTTAGCTGCTCAAATAACTTCTTTATTCCTGGGAAACTCTTACTATTTAGCTTTGCGACAATAATGCTGAAAGAAAGATGCATTTCATTTTGGTTTTGTACAATCTGAAAGTTGGAGTAATATGTATGATTTTGTCTGAGGCTGATATGATCAGATAAATGTGCTGTGGGAGCAGAAAGTGGCAAATACAGTTCTAAAGTAATGGTTGCAATTCCAATAAGTGACCCCAGGAGTTAAGTGTAGTGCTTTGGGAAGCTGTTCTGGACAAGGAAAGACAACTCAGAGTATAGAATTTTCTAATCAAAATAATTATTTGTACTCAATAAATGTAAGAGTCTGTGAAATTTTTATATAACTTAAATTGGTCTAATCCATACCAACTGAGAAAATGGTCTTTTACTTTGCAATAAAAATTTCTAGCTGATCTGAATAATTCATAAATTTAAATCTCATTTTCAAAAATAAATTAAATGAAAGCTTAATTAATCTTTGCTTTCCATATATTTCAAGCTCTAAATACATTTGATTTTTCTTACACATTCATGACTAAATTACCAGTACAACTCTTCTTTAAAAAAAATTTAGTATTATTGGTCTTTTCTTTGATATAGTTTGTTCTCTTAGAGGTTGTTTGTTTCGTGGTTCTGAGTTTGATTAAGAAAGGAAGGGCCTGCCCGACTTGTTACCTGTATTCTAGAACATTTTATCCATCTGAATAACCTGGCAGTGCTTCTTCAACACTCTTAGTACATCTAAATACACAACAGTCAGAGTTGTGGCATTAAACTGTTGCATCAAGTTCACTTATTGATCTCTTCTTGTTGTTGCTCTTCCCACAGCTAATTACACCTTGTGTGATTTTGAGACTGACCTTTGTGGATGGAAGCCACTGAGCAAAGGTGATGCTGACTGGAACATAAAGAAAGAACAGGCTCCCCTTGACAGAAAACTCCCTGGCAGAGGTCATACAAATAATATGGGCCATGGTGACACTTCTTTTTTTATTATTTTTCTCCTTCTGTCATGAAAATTCCTACTTGTAAATGGTCACAGACTGATAAAAACTGGTTTGAAATGGGTGCCACAAATAACACGGGTAATGTGTTACAGAAAGCCAGTCTGTTGGAGATGCTCTTTCCTAGCTGTGATCTAGTTATCATGTCTTTGTAACCTCTATTTTTAGCTGGCACAATCAGTGAGGTATGAGACTTAATGCAGTTTTTTTGAGATACCTGCCTTTGAACAGACAGCTGACTTTGTGCATAACCATTGTTTACCCAATATTCACATAGGGGCCATTCCTGGAAGCATTGTATACAAATAGCTTTTGAAGATTGCAGTT
This sequence comes from Corvus kubaryi, assembly GCF_017639235.1. NCBI lineage: Eukaryota > Metazoa > Chordata > Aves > Passeriformes > Corvidae > Corvus > Corvus kubaryi. Next base: position 39,414,946 of record NW_024581137.1, read on the forward strand.
AAATTAATCCATATTTTCTGGGAAAAATAGAGTGAGTATAATTTCCTTTAAATAGTTGTCCTTCCTTTAGCCTATATTTGCCATACAATGCATTCAGCTGGAAAATAATTTTATTCCAGAAGAGGGCTATTAAAAATATTTTTCCAAAGTGAAATATCGTATAGCACACTGCATAAAAATAAAACTGGCAAGCATGTTTATCATTGTCAAATAATACTGGCAAGTATTCCGTGACTTTAATCTTATTAAAATGTATCTATTGCACTGCTTCCAGTGGAGATAAAATTACTTTAAAATCTGTGTAACACTTCAGAACCCCTTTAATTCAGATTTAATTAAATGTATATTATCTTCAGCCAGAGCTCTACACTTCTCTTCCATGTTCATGTTAAAGAAATGTGACATGTTAAGTGTTCCGCCTCAGGCATTCAAAGGTATAGGAACTGCAGGATTAAAATTCACCTGAGCAAACAGCAGTGGGTGCAAGTATGTGTGCGTGCTATAGAATGATTCTAACTGAGCAGTCATTTGTTCCACCGTTCCTCATGTGATGAAACACATCGAAGTTGCTACTCACTTTTCTCAGCAGCTGTTTGATATTTCATTTAATGTTGTCTCTGTGAGTGGCACTGGATCTGCATTACTGCATTTTATGTAAACACTACGGTGTTACAGGTTCCAAACTCTCAAAGCTCCAGAGGGGTGCACTGATCTGTCTGTGTCTTTCTCTGCTCCAGGTGCTGGTGAGATCTGAGGGGTAACGTGGTCAGAATGAAGGCTGCTGGCAGTCTAAGTAGCATGTTAAAATCACCCATAAGGAACTATGTGGTGCTTCACTGAAGCTGCTTTGACACCTGAATTATTACAAGTTTGGTTCAGTGTTGCTGCAGGTTAAAGCCTCAAGCAGATTTGGAGGTTACCATGCCCCACCTCACAAGTCCAGTAATGTTGCATTCCCCATATGAGTTAGCTGAAAAGGTATTTCTGAGGTGGTTTTGTACCCATCTATCATAGTGCCTGGTACAGCCATGACTTTCTCTGGAATCCTAGAGTCTGAGCAACTTTTTGCCAACATTAAACCATGATCCTTCAGGTTGCAAAAGTTCTTTTTAGTACCACAGAGTGCTCATCTCTCTCCTCTCCTGGGGAGGGCAGCAGTAAATTTTGATTAATGAAGATCTTAACAAGGCTACTGTAGAGCCTCAGCTGCAAATTAAAAGAGGGTCCTTTGAAGTACCCTTGCATTCCAATGAGGGGAGCTTCCCTCGTGCTGCAGAGTGCAGCATTCCTGTTTGTACAGGGAGCTGGAATGGTCCCCTCTTTGTGCCAACCTTGCTAAAGCGGTGCCATTATTCATGTGAGGCTGGACCTAACCCTCGGCTTCATTACGTATCCATGGGAAATAAATGGCTAAGGAGTATGACTGCAGCAGCACAATAGCTGATTTTCCAAGATGTAAGGCAATATGTGTAATATCAATGCTCAAAAAAGACTGAGCCTTTAGTGTTGTTTTGCATAGACTTTCATGAAAAAGTCTCAGTATTCAGCAAAGGCATCACTGACAGCATTCAAAATATGCTGCTTTAGGGCCCCTTGAAAATGTTTATCCTTCCCTACCTTTGTCTGAAGCACATCTGCTGTAGTTCAAATCCAAACGCAGTGCATTTGCCAGAGTTCAGATTAGATCTTTAATTAAGCTTTCATCCCCACTAGCACAGACAACAATGTCAAGTCTGTGGACCCCATGAGAAAATATAGCTTATTCCATTGGCTCCTGTGGTCTGCAACATTGTTAGCATGCTTAAAAGTGGCTGGGCTGTGCTGAGAGTGAATATTGTACCCTAAAGGAACTAATTTCAGGTTTAAATTTGTTTGAAACATTATTTAAGCCAATTAAAATGTGTCCTTTAGGGATCTTGGCTGAGCTCTCTGTTGTTTGATCTCCAGGGTGCTCTGTGTTGCAGCTCCTCAGCTCTCCCCAGTCCATGCAGAGAGTGGATGGGCAATTTGTGAAGGTGATGGTTAATAGTTTGTAGTGTTTTGAGGCTGGAGATCTTAAGGTTTTTGCTTGAAGAGAGCAGATAAAAAATGCTTCCAGCAGGTCTGCACAGTAATGCTCTCAGAGAAACAACATCTGAACTCCCTTTGAGGGGCTCCGTAGTCACTTCCTTGGGTCTAGGTGCTTGCAGGCACCATGACAGGGTAGTCTTAGTAGTCTTAGCTGCCCAAATAGCCTTCTTTCCTTCTCCCTCTCTCCTTGTGTTTGGTATCAGTCATGATAGTTTTACGAGAGGGAAGAGCCAGGAGCATTTAGCAATTCTGTTTTGTCTTTGCCCACACAGACACTGGTTGTCACAGCCTGTTACAACACCCTCCTCATTATCCACAGAGACTGAACTGATAGCAAAGCAGTTTAGATTGTTCTGATCTGTGAATAAGCTTTATGTGTCTCATGAAGCATATAGTTACCTCTCTGACCTATTTGCCATTGGAGAATGATATATTTCTCATACTTTAAAAAATTTTGTTTATAGGAACATTCATTTACTTCAGTGGATCACATCAGATGAACACAAAGACTTCCATGTGTCATCTGGAAAGCCCTTTCCTTGTCAAGCTGTCCCCTGGGCTCACCTGCTGCCAGGTAACCGCTTGATATTAACATTAAATATGTACATCAAATATGTAAATATGTACAGCAACTATTCACTACAAGAAAACATTCACAGCTGTACTTCTATTTGTCCTTTTGCCCCCTAAATAAAATTAATAGATACTGTACAGTTTTATAAATTTTTTTCCTCTTTCCTGAGGCATTTTTGTTTCCTATTCTATAACTTTTCAAAGCTTATGCCATATTGGGGAGAAGTTGTGTAGTTATTATATGGTTTTTTTTCTGATACTGTATAATCTCCTTCTGATTTAAAAAGCAGAGAAAAGAAAAGGAAAAGACAGAGAAAGCTTGCCAAAATAATTTTTTTTTTCAGTGGAAAAAAGAGGCTTTAGAGAAACAAAATAAAATCTAGACTGGTTGCTTAATTTTTCAGACTCAGTGTAGAACAGAAACTGTTAATTCCACTTAAGAAAACTTTTTTCAAAAATAAAAATGTCAGAAAAGAAGGAACTGCACTTAGAAGGCCCAAGAAGTAGCGGAATTTTATTCCACAGGATCTAGGCTTCTTAGGTTATATCTCATCTAAGGGACCAGAAACAAGTGCTAGCTTAGCTAAATCTGTTTTACTTGAAACTGTAGCTCACTTGGGACTGCACGCATCAGTGAGTTACCACATCTCAGCTGAATAGCTACAACTTACAGCTGAGGACTGGAAGGCTCTGAAACAATTCAAGAACAGTGCCTTGCTGTCATTTAAGGTACTCTCACAGTTCTTAATCTTCATGTGACTTCTTAGTGTTATAAAACATTAGAAATAAAACAAGTGCAGGATAAACTCGAGCAGAATGCTGCCGCAGGGAACTCAGAAGGCCTGAACCATCCCATCGAAGGCCTGGGACACCCAACAGCCTTTGTAATCACAGTGCATTTGTTTAGACAGTTTCATCTCTCTTTTGTTGACTTTGATGCTGAGTAGGTAAGTACCTTTCAGATTCAGGTTAGTTTATCTTAGAAACCCTTAAGACAAACTGGGCAGCGCTGATATGTGAATCAATGAATTATTCTGGTAAGATCTATTGCAGAGTTTGGTCTGCATTCAAAATAAACATGAATGCAGTGGGGATGAGCTATTTTTCTCTACTTCAAAGTCAGAAAAGAAACATTTTTTTGTCATAAGTATGCATGTATTGAATGAATTTAAAATTCTCAGATTCAACAAAAGCTAGAGCAAGTTGTTACCTAGCTGTACATGTCTGTCAGGAGAGTGTTTCTGAAGATTGGAAGCCTGGCTTTCTGCCACATTTTCCCTGCAGACTTTTATTCTGGGAAGGAGCAAGGAGTCGCAGTTGCTCATTAAGATGTGTTATGTTCTCTGCCTATAAATGTGAGATGATGCCCTCTGTTGGATGTCTCACTGAGAGGATAAAAGTATCCACATAAATAGATCTATGTTCATTATTAGCTTTACAAGTTCTTTAGCTCCAGTTGTTAAAAAAAAAAATTGAGTTGAAGGATAACAAATTTATATTGTGCCTTTCTGGTTAATTGAAGTTTAGAAGTAACTTCTTTCTGCAGCTTCTTTTAGCTGGGTCTTTTTGTAGATGTAAGCTAAGAAACATCTTCATTAAGCTCAAGGTTTTGGAGTTGTGGAAGCAAATTTCTAGTCCCAGCTCTCTGTTTACAACTCTTTAATGAACACAGTAGTCATTGTATAGTAGAACGTGTAGACATAGAGAAGGAGACTAACACTATTTCTTACTTAATGAAAGCATAAATTTGTTTGAAAAGCTGTTTGATAGACAAAAGCCATCTAAATTGTTTAAAGTTCTTCAAACAGCTCATTTTGGAAAGTGTTTGTATAGTGCTGCTTTCTACTTCTTAAGTTTTTTGCTGGGGGAATGAAAGTTGCATGAAAGTATTTCAATTTATTAATAAACAAGATTATTTTATATAAGACATGATTTTCATAAGTGGAGGTAAAAAGAAACATTGAGAGACTGAGTCTACCAGACATGAAGCCAAAAGATATTAAAAAGTAGCACTGTCTTTTAACAGGAATATTTCTGAATGACTGATCCAGCTCTCGTTTTACCTTCATGAAGACTCAAATATTATCAATATCAAGGGTTTTGCAGGGAACTAAAGATACTGCAGTTGAAGAAATTTTAGTCTTTCACTATGTAGACAAGCAGAAAGGACTCAGGGGAAAAGAAAAAAATTAGTCTTTGAAAATCTTATTTCTTCCCCTCAGCTATCAGCTGAATTTTTGCCTGGGTATTATTAAAAAAAAAAAAAATATGTATCTATATATATCTATATATCTATATATAGCAGACTTACTCTGTGTTGCAGGGGAGTGAACTGTGATTCCCACTCTTTTCTGATCTTTTCTGCCCCACAAGCAGCCTCATCCACCTACAGTTATTGTTTTTTCCTCCCATATATTGGTCAATCTTCTTGTTTCAGGAGATGAATAGATTATTTTAAAAATCTGTCTTCAGATCATATTCATTTATGTTGATTGTGGAAATAAAAGATCATAAGGTTTCTTTCATATGAGAACCTCAATGATTGCACTTCTGAAATTAACACACCTATGAAACTGTCATATATTCAGCATTTGTAAAGAAAAATAATATTTGCGAAGTTTCGTAATGCTTACTAAGATAAAGAAGTTAGGGGAAGTTGTATCATTCAGTCTGCATAAGTTGATGGATACAAGCTCAAAGTAAATTGTAAAAGTAAGCTTTACTTTTAAATATGGTTTTGTCTTTAGGCATGATACTGCTCCTCAACTTGCTGTAATTTCAAACATCCCCATCTTTTATGCCAAGCCTGTGTTTAGACCTGTCATGTCATTCTTTGTTATAATGTACATATATTACTTGGTACTGAATTTCTTGCAGATTGATTATATCATTTTTTAAAGCTTTTCATTAAAAACTCTTTCAACAGGTAAGATTTTGGTACTGGTTATCTCAGGATTCCCAGCTTTCTGTCTTTAGGAGAACTGCATTAAATGGAAGTTTGGAAAAATTACGTGACATTTCAGGATTGCCTGAGATGAATTGGACAAAAGTGAATATACCTGTGGAAAGTGCAGCTGAGGAATTGCCTTTTCAGGTAATTAGAAATCACATTTACATTGCTTTCAAAAAGATATTTTACTTTGGCCTTTAGAATTAATTTACTTTTAATGATGAAATATATAAAAAGAGAATCTCTATTCTTTAATGCTCATATGAAAAAAGAATTTAATTTAGCTTTTTACATAGGTGCAAATATTAAAGAGCATAGCCATTGTGTCAGTATTCTATACATTAGAATAACTTTTTATAACAAATATCAAGGGCCCCTAAAGATTATTTAGTTCCAAGCCTCATTGGCAGGGACACCTTTCACTTGACCAGGTTGCTCAGAGCTCCATCCAGCCTGGTCTTGAAAACCTCCAGGGGTGGGGCATCCACAACTTCTCTGCGCAACCTGTTCCAGGTATCTCAAAGTGTAGGATTTCTTCCTAATATCCAATCTGAGCCTACTCTTTTTAAGTTTGAATCCATTCCCCTTGTTCTGTTACTACGTGACCTTGTAAATAGCTCCTCTCCATCTCTCTTGTAGGCTCCCTTATGATACTGAGGGCTGCAATTAGGTCGTTCCGGAGCCTTCTCATTTTGGGGCTGAACAAACCCAATTCTCCCAGCCTTCCCTCATAGGAGAGATGCTGCATCCCTCTGATCAACTTGGTGGCCTCTTTTGCACTCACTCCAATGCATGCTGGACACCCCAGAGCTGGGCACAATACTCTGCATGGGGTCCCACAAGGGCAGATTAGAGGGGCAGAATCCCCTCCCTTGCCCTGCTGCCCACACTGCTTTTGATGCAGCCCAGGCTTTCTGGGCTGTGAATGCACATGGCCGGGTCATGTCCAGCCTCTCATCCCCCAGTACCCCCAGGTCCTTCTGGGCAGGGCTGTTCCACATTCCTTCATTCCCCAGCCTGGATGGATACTGGGCATTACCCCAGCCCAGGTGCAGCAACTTGCACTTGGTCTTGTTGAACCTCATGAGATTCCTATGGGCCAGCCACTTCTCAAGCTTGTCCAGGTCCCTCTGAATAGCATCCTGTCCTTCAGGTGTGTCAACTGCACCCTCAGCTTGCTGTCACTGGCAGACTTGCTGAGGGTGCACTCAATCACACTATGTCATTAATGAAGATATTAAGCAACACTGGTCCAAATACAGATTCCTGGAGGACACCTCTGGTCTCTGATGTTCATGGGGACTCTGAGCCATTGACCACTACCCTCTGGATGTGAGAAATTCTTCCTCATGCAAACAATTCTTTATCCCCTGAACAGTTCATCCATTAAATCAACCTCTTTCCAATTTAGAGAGAAGGATGTCGTGGGGGCCATGTCAAAGGCTTTACAGAAGTCCAGATATGGGACAGCCATAGCCCTTCACTGATGCAGTCACTTCAGCACAGAAGGCCACTGGGTTGGGCGGGCAGGAAGGACTTGCCCTTGGTGAAGTCATGCTGGCTGTCTCGAGTCACCCCCTCTCCTCCGCGTGCTTTAGCATAACTTACAGGAGGATCTGTTCCATGGTCTTCCGAGGCACAGAGGTGAGGCTGACAGTGCAGGAACTTCAATTTGCAATCTGTCCCTACATTTACTGTACCACATTGCTAACTTCAGCAGGTGTAGTATACATGGACACAATTAACAGTGTTGTAAATCATCATATTTGGTAACCATGAATAGCTAATTTAAAAAGATATGTAATTTTTATCTGTTCCAGCAGGAAGATGATTCATGCAACAGTGATGACTTTTACCAGTTTGATTGAAGCAAGGTCATCTCAGTTGCATAACTTTCCCTAGGTAAATGCAGTTACAGCTTTGACAGTTGAGGAGCAGATTTCTGACCTGATCAAATCTCAGTTGTAGTTTCTCCTGGCTCATGTTCAGAGTTGGTTGTAGGCACAATTTAGTTCCTGTGCAGATGTCATAAATTAAAAAGGAATATATAAATGTGTGTGTGTGTGTGTGTATTTGTGTCTTTTTATCATGTCACCTTTAAAGAATTACTTATTTTTCTGTCTTTACAGATTGTTTTGCAAGGTACTATTCTAACAACACATGCTGCTGTTGCTATTGATGATATCGGTATATCAGAGGAATGTGTAGTTGTGAATAGATCACTTCCAGGAATCAGCCAGGAAAGTGAAGGCAAGTTTCATGGTTTTCAATACATTTTCCCCAATTTCTGCTACATATATCTGTGATTTGACTAACAACTTGAAGATACCTTTAACAAAGTAGAGGATAATCTGAGAAAAAAGTCCATATGCTGTAATCTGTCTTCTCCCTGTAAGTGTTCCATGCTGCATTGGTTGGGTCTTTGACTCTGCCTATGACAGACTAGATGATCTTTAAGGCTCTTCCCAATCCAAACCATTCTATGGTTCTATAATAAAGGTTTTCATCCTTGTGTTATACACTAGCTGTTGTGGGAAGTTTGCACTAATTCTGCAAAGTGAGCTCTTGTGGGAATTTCCTGATACTACTTACTATGTAGTACCTGCTCACATTCACATTTGGAGGCAGAAGCAAAGCATCCTGTATTTTCCACTAAAGAGCAAATTCTGCTGCTTTACTTTTAGGGCAAGAGGCTTTTCCCATCATTACTGCTAAATATCTGACATATAAGGAATGCCCACCAAACTTGTCCTTGTACTCACACTCTGTAGTTTTGAAGTGCCAATGGATGGAAATATAAACCAACGAAACCTTCTGTCAGACTGCTGGTTCTGGTCCTCTTGATGCTACCAGCTGCTTTTCAAAAATGGCATGGGCACATATGCAGTCAGGGGTAATGTTGATAAGTTATAGCCATCAGGTATCTGGATTTAATCCTGAAAAATTTAAAGGCATAATAGAGAACTTAAGTGTTGTGTTTTTAAGGCTTTTATGAACCCTATATACAGTTGGGTTGAAGTATTTAGAGAAACATTAATTTGCTTTCATTATTTTCCCTACAACTGCCTCATTTACCCATTAATCACAAAGATATTGTTCTTAGAATGGAGGTTTTTTTAAAAAAAATCCTGTCTGGATAGAAATATGAGTATTTATAAAATTTAGTTTAAACGAAAGAAATGAAAAGCTGCACATCATTCCTCTCACTTACTTTCCAGAAATCTACTGAAGAAAAACCAGCAGACCCTGGCTTTTTTTTTGCCACATTAATTGAAATTTGGGATGTTCTCTAATGTGTAGGTTGTGGTGCAAGGTAGTAGTGGTGCAGCACCCAGCCTGGGCTTCTTGCAGCTTTCATTGTGACCTGAGCACAGAGATAGCACGGCTACAGCAGGAAGGTTTGGTGAAAAACCTGCTTCTGGCTCCAGGGGAAAGAGCAGGGAGCCGTACCAGCCTCTCATCTCTGAACAGGAGCCCAGCTCTGTAACCCTAAGGTGTATTGGATAAATTTTCACAAAAAAATTTGAATATTGTGGAGGGTAAGATATAGTTTAGGACCGTCAGACATTGAGATCAGCTGTGTTTCTTACCAACTGTGGTATAATCTAGCACACTGCATAGGTGGTGCTTGCTTCCTTATGCTGAACAGGTTGCTATATTAAAAGAAGATAAAAAGCACTTCTAATAATTTTATATATTTGTGGTTTTACTTACATGTCCTTTTCTGATTTTTAAGGGGAAACAGAATCTGCAGATGCTAATGCTTCATCTTTTTACTGCCCAGCGGGATCTTTCTCATGTGGCGATGGGCAGTGTATTTCATCTGGCAAATTTTGTGATTTTAAGCCTGACTGCCCAAATAACCATGATGAAACCAAATGCCGTAAGTGAAAACTTTAAAATCTATGTTGTTAAGCTCCTGTGACTGGGTTTCTTTGTCCTATTTGCAATGCTTTCATGACTTCATAAATCTTGCAATTTAATTAAAAGTAAAAGCTCTTGAGAAACAGTTACTTCACTTTGATTCAGTTCCGTGATTTTTTCCCCTCTTATTTTCTGTAGCAACTACTTCCCTCTTAGCAATAAAACCAGAAGAGAAGATTTTGATTAATTATTTAGTAGAAGCTGCTGCTTAAAATATAGTATTTTATTTTGTAATTCTAATGCACTGGTCACAGACTTGCATTCAAATTTTATATTTTATATACTTACTTTTGATGTGAAGATGCCAGAGCTGTACCACAGCTGTACCACAAGCCTGGTCACAGCTATAATTTAAGCTGAGTCAGAATTTTCTGCTTGGTTGTGCTGTGACTGCTGTCAGGGCCACATGCCCAGACTTTCTCTGCATGGAAGCAAACACGTGGGAAAGTAGAGGGAAGTGGAGCATCTCAGAATCCCTCTCCACTGTACAGTCAGCAGGGAGCTCGGAACTGTTTCAGGGTTTCTAATATGTAGCTTCAAAAGTCTTTTTGATTGATTCAGTTTCCTGCTTTGCATAAGAAATCACAGTTATACTTTGCACTTTTGAAAATGAGTCTCTTGCTTTGAACTATCAACTTTGCTGTACAACTTGTGATACATTTTCAAAAGGAGTTGCCACGAGCAATATTTAATGCAAGTTTTCTTTTTAAAAATAGGACATGATGCTTTCTAGCACATTCAACACAAATGACAGAAATATTGTAGACAAGATCCTCAAATTATTTTCAGTGCCCTGTTATGCATCAAAAAATGTAAACTTCTTCAGAGATGCTAATACAGTCCAAATTCACTGTTTATATTTTATGGTTTTTACTTGGAGATTGAGAGTTGTTGCTCAGGTAAACAAAAATCTATTTGACTATTAGCAGGTAAAAGAAATATTTACAGCTTCAATTAAATTTCTCTACTATTTTAGTATTGCATTTTTCTCAGCTAGAACATTGGTATTGAGGGTTATAAGTGTTTAGAAGGACTGGTATCCAAAATATACAGATCTTTGAGGTATAAAACTGCATTTTGTTATATTAGATAACAGTTTGCCTTGCTAAAATCAGAAATAACTATTAAATGTTCACTAAGCAGAATATTCTTCCTCTTGTGGGCCAGAGTAAAGAAAATTCTGATATTACTGTATCACAGTTGAGGTTGGAAGGGATATCCGAAGATCACTAAGTGGTTAAAAACTACTCTGCTCAAAGCAGGGCCACCGGAGCAGAATGCCCAGAGCTTGACAGAGTTAGGTTCTGAATATCTATGAGGATGGAGACTACCCAGCCAGTCAGGACACCCTGTTCCAGTGTTTGATCACCCTTACAGAAAAAAAGTGCCTGTTGCCCCTTCTCATTTCACTGGACACTACTGAGAAGAGTTTTTACTTCTTTACTCCCTCCCTGCCGATGTTACTCATATTAAAACTCTTGTAACACTCCAACATTTTTTGAATTTACTTTATGTTTTTTCTACTTTACTTATGCTTACACACCTTGTCAGCATTGGGTTATGATAGATTGGATTGTTCTCCCATTACCCTTTTTAAATTCAGGTACTGGGTATTTTTCTCTGACAAAATAATAACACTTCCAAATCAATAGTTTAATTAAATATGTTCTAAGTAGATTTAGCTGCCTGCAACTTTCACTGCACTGTGATAATGAACTGGTAGCTTTTAATCAAGAAAATTAAGATCTGCTGTTTTTTGTGGCTATTTGTATTTCCTTTTAACTATTCAGCCTGTGTTTCCATTTCAACATTACGTATTTGGGTGAAGAAAAATGTCCAGCAAGGTGTTTCACCAGTCCTAGACTGGCCTTAATTACAAGTTGCCTATCTGGCAACTGATTTTCTCCTTCTTTTTCCTCTAATTATATGACTGAAGAAACCTTTATTATACCCAAGTCTCATTTGTCAAGACAATACATTAACAATGCCATGCTAAAGGTTAAACTTTGGAACCATTATATTTATGGTGATCTTTGCTCTAAGTATATTGCTGACTTATAAATCATTGTTACTGCTGAGCTGGCTCAATGTGTGCTAGCACTACAGCTTGTAATGTGGGAAGCAGAATGCAGGTACACAAAGGGCCCTGCAAGAAGTTTGGCAAGTTGGCTGTTTCCAAGCAATAAACTTGCCTTTCAGCACATTAGTCTCATGGTCTACAGCACTAGAATAGCTCTTAAAATTATTTTCAAATAGTATTTCATCATCTTCATGCTTATGTAGTGCACCATTACTTTCTATATTTTCTTTGCATATTCCTGCACTTGGATGCAAGCATTTCATATTTCTCAGAAACTTTTCCTTATTTCCAAACTTGGCTAAACATAGATTTTTGATCACTTCACCTTTTCCAGCTACATCGTTTCTTTCATCAATATTAACATTTTTTTCCACAGTGTTCCATCTAATAGTGATTTTATGCACCTTAACCTTGTTAATGCTTTTCTCTTTGTATGAGAACCAGGCAGGGATATTACATGGGCTTAAAATGTCTTTCGAAATATGTTTCATTTAAATATTAAAACCTTAAATTCCAGTAAGATGATTTACTTAAGTGCTCAGGTCCACTAAGTCCACCAAATAAGCAAGGTCTCCATCCAATTTTCTTATCTCTCAATATCAATCCTTGAGACATCTCTTGATTTTCACTTCCACTCAAAGGAGTACCTTTTTTTCTGTCAGGCCTGAAAGAATTCAGTTGAAGATTAACACTTCTGGGACTGCCAAAATGTTTTCTTTCTTGAGTGTTGCTACCGTTGACTATTGTATCACAGATGAAAAATTTACTATGGTCATAAAGCTTTTATACTTGACTTCCATGCATTAAAGCAGAAGAGAGAAGTGACAGCCTTTTTCAAACTGCAGATTCATAGCAGTGACCTAACATACCTATCACATTGTGTGCTTGTGCTCTGGAAGATGAATGTGCAGCATGAGTTCTATGGTCTACATCCTATGCATTTGGTGGAGTCTAAATGTTCACTTTTGCACCCTAAGAATTATGTTGATGGAATAGGAATAAGAGCAGGTTGGAAAGCAGTCTGGTAACAAATGTGTTCTTGATATTCTGTCTGACCTTTATTAATTTCTCCCTTATGATCTGTCTTTTGTGTCTGTTAATTTTTTTTTTGCTGTCTACATATTGTGTGGATTATCAGGAATAATTATATGGGTTTCTATATAAAATAAACACAAAATAATTTACATTTATATAAAATAATTTACATTTATATAAAATACAGCATATTTTCACAGGTTTATCCATGGTCACATGCTTTGAGGTGCTCCAACATGACCTCGTGCACAGTCACGGATGTTTTGAGGTATACCCGTTGCAGCACTGACTTACCCACAGGAAGTAAGCTGTGGAACAGAAGAGCGTTGAGGAAAGGCCGAGGGCATTTTTCTGACAGAGACCCCACACACTTTCAGAATTTCTATAGAACCCAGAAGTCTTAAGTCTAACTTGTCTACTTCTTTCAGCAAATACCTATGTGGTATTTTTTGGCCAAAACCTATGTCTCATTGCATAGTTACTCTTATTTGGTTTCCAGCAAATTATTCAGTGTGATGACAAATATTGAATGAGCTTCAGTGGCAGAGAAAAGAGGGTGAATAACAAGAAGACCTGAATAGGGACTATGGGATCTTATTTTTGTATAATTCAGTAAAAACAGAAGCTTCCCCTTCAGTTTCATAGAATATTTTTAGAATTTTATTTTCCTCCTGTAAAAGTCTCAGTGTTTGTAAGTCCTGCAGCTGAGTTAGGAGACACGTAGTACCATTGTTGTTAAAAATGTTGGTGCGCAGTGAAATCACTAGAATTATTTATAACAAAAACCCTTTACTCTGCATATTTTGCCTTCCTTACATGCAAAGCTATTTCTCATTTCACAAGTGATATACACCTCTGTGTTATGTATAAGTCATGTCTGTCTAATACTAAAAAGCCCACATGACTGAAATCAAAAAGAGGTCTGTTGCAATTTCATGGCGATTGAAATGGATTTCCCAACAGAATTTAGCAAAATAAAATGTTCTGGAGTGCTTTGTTCCCCTAGCTATCTGTAGAGCAGACTACTATACCTACTTGTTTTAAACTTTTATGTTTTAAGCGTGGATTTTTTGGTTTTGGTTATTTTGTTGGGGTTTTTTTTTGGCAGGGGGAGGTGGTAGTGGTGGTTATTTTTTTCAAAATTGTAGCGGTTAATATTTGGAGATTAAAAGTGAGGGAAGGGGAAGCTCTGCCTTGGATTTTGTAAAGATCAAACTTGTTTGATCTTCAAGTAGTGACTTGTTTTTTGTCTTTTGTTTGTTTGTTCCAGTTAGCATTACTTCTTGCTGATGAACTTTTGCATTAATTTTTTAACTGGCCTCTATTCAGTTTGTCATTGTAAAAATTAGCCAATGCATCTACAAAGTACGGTGTTATTTGAGTGAGCATATATAATGAAATTAGTAAATAGTAGCTGGGATAGAAAACATAAAAATGGGAAGAAAGATTTGTGTTTCAGTGTGTTTGTATTATAAAGAGGGTTAAAATAGTTTAAGATGACTGTGTGTAGAGTTAAACTGGTTCCTAGAACTGATGATAGTTTTATTTTTGCCATCTAGCAATAAGTTCCTAAATTTATCTTTAAATTGTGGATTAAAAATTAGTGTAATGTTTACTGACATATTGGACCCTTTAGAAATAGTTTTTAAGTAAAAGAAAATATTATAAGCCAGTAATAATGATGATATCTCTTCACCTGGATTTTTTAATTTATGATGCATTCTGTATAAATTTACACAAGCTGAAAGACTAGGAGATATTTTGGGGGTTGTAGAGATTTATGAACTTCCATTCTTGAAGAAATGTTAATATCTTAAACACTTGTTTTTAAAATACTGTTTTGAGCAGGACTGTTTATTAAATTCCTATTAGGTGCCACTCCGCTAACAGAGAAACTGCACATCTGATTTGTGGAGGCGTTTGAATAAAGCTCCTCAAAACAGAAAAGGCAAAAGCGCTTTGCATAAGAACCCAAAATCAGGAAGAAATCTAAGGTTTTGTGACAACAAGTCAGCTCAGAGAAAACTGAATCTGTTGAAGATGTAAAGGCAGCTTTCTCAAAGCATCAACAAAGCCAACCACTCTCAAATGCTATGCTCACAGTATCACTGATTCCTTCTTGATTAGTGAGGGAGCTTGTTAAAAAAGATGCGAAAAGGGACAGCAAGGAAAAATGTATCCAAACAGGTGACATGGATACCACTAGAAGTTAAAAAGCATCAAACAAATGGTTGATGTATTTTCTAAATGAAAAATATAGAAAAGATGACGAATTTTGGTAGGTTAAATGTAAAAACACAGTAAGGATGACAAAAGAAGTTTAAGAAACACTAGCAATAAATTAATCAGCATGTGAAGAGAAGACAGCCTGGCAGAGCCCATAGGCTCATGTGATGATTAGAGTATAAAGACAGCATGTAAGAAAATAAAAGAAAATAGGACAAAAGCAAAAACAAAAGTCTTAGGATAGAAGGCAGATTAGTTTGTATGAGTTCACTGTGAGAGAAAGTACAAAAGTACCCAAGCAAAAGCCTTTTTTTCTGAATAATCTGTCTGAAATGGAAGTGCCAGTCGAAGAAGTTATGGGACAAGACAATTAGAAAATTGAAGTGTTATCAAGCATCAAGATCCAAGTGTGTTTCACCCAGGCTCTACCAGTTTGCTCTATTCTTGTATTCTTGTATTTTCCCTAGGTGTTAAATAGTTGGTTTGAGATTTAGTTGAAGATTTCAGGGTTATTCTATCTTAGTGTACTCATCCATGCTTAAGCTAAATGGTCTGGTGCATCCTTTCTTTTGTGTTTTATCTGTGTTACAAGTTACAGATGCAAGAAGTCTGGGCTCAGACTTAACAGTTTTATCTTGTTTACTTGCCTCATTTGGTGTAACCATCTGTGTCCAAGGTCTGTCATATTCTTTGTTGCTGTTCTCTGGGGAATATGTGATGGTTTCTTCTATTGAGTAAAAAGCAAATCAAAAATAGCTCTCCATATTCCTTTTTCATTATGTTCTCTCTGGAGATTTTCAGTCATTTCTCTCATGCCTAGGTCCTTGAATATTTGCAGATATATTTTGTCTTCCTTTTATTCTATCAAAACATTCTGTCAAAAAACTCCTTCCTTCTGTTTTTTAGTCACATTTGATTTGCATCACTTTATCATTGGCATTTCTGACCCACATACACCATATGTAGAGCAAACTTATATTTTCTTTGATCTCTTAAACATTATTTGTCCTTCCACACTTGTGGAATGTTTTTTGTTTTAAGCTAACTGTGGATTTTTAAGTGCTTTGCTTAATAATTCACAAAACCTTCTCTTTTTAGAAGCTATAGCTATCAATATAACTAAGACGCCTCATTAGTAATTTTTCATTCTTTCTAAAAAATTATACATAACTTAGTGTAACATAGTTTCTAAAGAGAAAAGCAAAACAAAACAAAATCAAGCACAACAAATTAAAAAACCTCCCATAATTTCCATAAATAAACACTGATGTAATCTTATTCCCCATGAGACTTCATATGATTCTGATATGTGCATATTCTACATACCATTTTATGACCATAGCATCATATGACCACTGAAAGCTGTGATAAGAATTATAAAATAATGGCAGAATTCTGACAGTCATACCTGAATATTTGCTTTATTTATTCTAGGTATATGACTAATAAATTATTACTTAAAATCTTTAAATAATTCTCTTAATGTTTTCCATTTAGTTACATTTACAGGAATAAAAATATGATTTTGTGATTTAATGAAGATTTTTTATAAAATGCAGGAAAGGAAAACCTGATATAAAGAAGAAATTCTTTACTGTGGAAGTGGTGAGCCGCTGGAACAAGTTGACCAGAAAAGCTGTGAATAGCCCATCCCTGGAAGTGTTCAAGGGCAGGTTGGATGGGACTCTGAGCAGCCAGGTCTAGTGGGAGCTGTCCCTGCCCATGGCAGCAGGGTTGGAACTAGAAGATCTTTAAGGTCCTTTCCAACCCAGATCATTCCATGATTCTATGTTTCTTCATTGTAACATAATCAATATTATTCAGTTTACATTCATTCATAAATGACACCCTTCCACTCCTTTATTTTTCCTTTATTTTCTAAAATATTGCTGCTCTTTTAATTGAAGAATTGAAGAATGCAGCTGAATGCAGCTTTTCAGATCTTTTTCACTTCAGTAGTTTGTGTTTCAGGGATTACAAATATCACAGTACCTCACTAATGCCTGATATTTAACTTTATTCCGATTATGAATAGAAGAAGGATTTTTTTATCATTAGCATACTTGCTGGCATTTAGGAAAAAGGGGATTTAATTTCTGTCTCCAACAAAAAAAAGATCTTGCAGAAGGTTTGTTGCTGCTTTGCATGCCCAATGTTCTTGCTCCATACCAGGAGGACTGTGAGGTCTTTTGTCAGCACCTCCTTGCCTGCTTTGAGTGCTTTGGCAGAAGCAGCCTAAGAGAGAAGGAGTTGTTTCACTGAATGCAGTGCACATAGCGATGGCTTGGTTGTTCCTCTGTGGCTGCTCTTTTACTCAGCTGTTCCTAAGCAAATACCTCATGTCTGGTATGAAGCCACTCTGCTTCTCCATGCCCCTTTCCTGGACTTATTTCTAGAATATTGGTGACATATTAGAAACATTTTATTTGCTCTTCATACTGCAAAGCTCGTTTAGTAATGTTTGGTATAGAAATGAAATGTCTCATTCTTTATTCCAGCTGCTGTATGTGACTTTGAAAGAGAGAGCTGTGGCTGGATTGAAACTGTAAATGCAGATGAATTTGACTGGGTAAGAAGTTCCAGCAGTGCTCTTCCACCCACATTTCAGAAGCAAGCCCCTCCATGGGATCACACCTATAACAAACCTGAAGGTAAGACAAGCCAGGCCTAGAAACAGAGAAGTGGAATAGATAAACCATCTCTTAAAACAGATTTTAAGTGGAGGCCATGAATGCTTTAAAAACCTTCAGAAACCCTTTATTTTTTAAGCCTAAAAAGTTGTTTTCTGTTTTAACAGGTCATTTTATGTTCATTCTGAAGAACAGCAGCAGCATTTCACAAATAGCTCGGCTACGAAGCCCAAAGTTCAGGCAAACTGGATCAAATTGCACACTGTCCTTTTGGTAAGGAATAATTTACATTTAAAATTCCTGGATCATCTCACATTGTTTCTCTTGGACTGAAATTGAAGTTATAGTCTGAAATAGATACATCTTTCTCTGAAGAATTTATTTAATTTTATTCTGTCAGCATAGAGTCTTCATTGTGAACAATATGCAGATATAACATGAAGCGCTTGGAGAATAAAACAGAAACATGACATGACTTTGTTTTCAGGCTCTGAGCAAAATTACAGTAAATGATTGTGCCTGCATATATGTGGGCAACTACCACAGTCTTTTTCCTAACAATTCTTTAGTTAAGTAAATTTAAATATGTGGATTTTTTTCGAGAAAAAGAAAGCATTGAAAAATCTAGTAGGTCCTGGAGTCACTTACAGTATCCAAAAGTAGATGTCATCATTTTTAATTAAAAGTCCCAGTGCAATAACTGGTTCTTTGCTTTCCCTTCTCTTTTTTATATGCACAGAAAAAAACCCGAAAACAAAACAAATATAAAAACAAAACAAAACAAAACAAAAAAAAAAAAAAAACCCAAACAAAAAACCCCCAAAAACACACACAACAAAAAATCAACCATCAAACCCAAACAAACATCTTCAGTAATTGTCTTCTCAGTGTTTGTGCAAACTTGTCAAAGATGGACAAAAAAAATATAACTGTGATAATTTGTTTACTATGGCCAAATTGGTGCTACTGTTTAATTAAAGATTTGGCCTGACCTTGGTGTTATTAAGTGCAGTTTGTCTCAGTGAGGTCATATACATCTGCCATAGGAAGTGGAATTGTCTTTTTATCTGAGATTCATGACTTGAAGTTGGACATTACAAGTTGTTGGTTGTATATCTGCTTCTGCTTCCAGTTTTGTTGTACAATTGCCAACCTAAGTATTTAATAGCTTTAAATGTTGGAGAAGGCAACATGTTAACAATAACTAACATAGATAGAAGGCATGCTTATGCATTCGGTAAGTGTTCTGGTTTTCCTTCTTGAAACTTTACAATTATGTACTGAATTACATTTATAAAAAGACATTACACACCTGAGTGAGCAGTGTTGCTTAATATGAAAGGAAATGTGTCTCTTCAGTTATGAGTTTCAATTTAATGAAGTATACTTCTTCTCTCAAAATTTTCAATTCTTGAAACAAGGCCTAGACTGATAGCAGTCTATCCTACCATCATTCAGAAAATGGATGGAATTACGGGCACTGTGGACTTCCTATGTATCACAGAGATATAACAGAAAAGGTACTGGTCATTGTAACTGATGTCCATTTTCATCACTTGTCCGCTTAACATTCTTATTTTTATCATTTTAGGTATTACAATTACGGACAGTCAGTTGGGGCAGCAGAGCTGCAATTGATTGTGGATGGGCTGAAACAGCCTACTGTCCTTTGGAGGACGTATTACAATGAGGGAAATCAATGGTTGAAGGCAGTCATTCAGCTTGGACGCCTTCCACATCCTTTCCAATTTTCACTTGATAAAATCAGTCTGGGTTTTTATGAGGGTGTCTCAGCCATTGATGATATTAGATTTGAAAACTGTGCTCTCCCGCCTCCAGCATTAAATTGTGAAGGTCCAAATCACTTCTGGTGCAGAGACACAAAAGCGTGTATTGACAGTTTATTGGTCTGTGATCTTGTGGATGACTGTGGGGATGGATCGGATGAAGACAGCTGTAGTAAGTACTTTCCACTATTGCTTACTTATGCCACACAAAAATTGACTTTCCAATTCATCCCTGGACAGAAAGAGTGCAGAATTGCTACAGCCAGTAATGATTCCACTGAATACAGTTAGTGATGAAACAGAATGATAATTTTAAACTTAAATGCATATGATGAGCTACAACTGAGGGTAAACGGAATTCAATCTCCTTTATCCAAAACAATTCTATTTCTTTAACTTGGGTAAAACACGACCATTCATTACAAGTTTATTTTAAAAGAGAGGATTTAAAGTCTGACAGTTGTTTTGGGTCAACGTGATATCTTTGATTTTACTGACAGAAGTACAGCAAAAGGTGTACTGATGGACTGAGAGGTGTATGTCCTGCCTCTTCTTAGTACCTATACTCTACCTATCAAATAATATGTTAAAATATCTATGCCAAAGATAGGAGTCATGTTGGACATATTTGTCCACCCCAAAGAAAGAACTTGAAAGTACTGAGGAAAGCTATGAGTCATTCAAATTTTTGACATTCACCTTGAGTGCTGAAGGGTGCTGTTGATGGTTTTTCCCCTGAAGCATGCATTCATCAATTTTAAGAACTCAAGAACATTAATATAAAATAAAATTAACTAGCATTTGCTTTATCACTTCCTGAGGTAACTAAATTATGCAAATCACAATCAGTTTGAGAAACAGGGGGCACCTTACATGCTTGAGGTGATATCTATCTACAGTAATATTTGCTGAATATCAACTGCTCTAAATTTAAAAGAAAGTGAAGGCTTTCCATCTTGTCTTAGTTTTTCTGCTTGTGGAATGTCTATCCTCTTTATAACCCATTTTGAGGTCTACAATAAGATTTGAGATGAAGTTTTAAACATCATTAAATGCAACAGCTCAATTAAAAAAAATTGTTATAATCTCAGTTACTGCTTATGAAAAGCAGATGCAAAGTTGGAATGCAAGTTCACGACCTCTGACACATTTTATTGTTTAATATTAGAAGTAATCAATATATTTTGCCTTGGTGTCAAATTAAAAAAGCGCAGTTCTGTTATAAACTCTTTGATTTAGCCTTGATAAAGCTATCATGTTAATATTACTGAGGATAATAAAGACCTAGACCACAACGTGTTTTTAGGACTACATCTCACATGCAAAAATACATTAGATCACTTATCACACATACCTACAAGACAGTATGGTGTGGTTTATTTCATCTAATTAACCTCTGTTGATCTGTTCACTTTCAGTTAAAGAACTTTACAGTCTTTAATTTTAATAGTACATAAAAATTAATAACATGGATAATTTTTTCACAGTTCTGTTTATTCAGTAAATTAAGTACAATTTGACAGATATATATTGAAAGATAATATTGAAAATAATTTTTTTATGTACAGACAAGTGTACATATATCCTTCAGAGGGGAATGTCTTCAAGGAGAAGTAGATATGCATTTTTTCTATACATTAGAAATAAATTTTTGTAAGGATAAAAAAAGTATATTAAATCACTATCCCCTTTTGATACTGTTTTTTTTATTTTTGACGGTCTGTTCTGTTTACATTTCAGACCCTGACCTACAGTGTAACTTTGAGAATGGGCTGTGCAATTGGGAGCAGGATGTAGAGGATGACTTTGACTGGATCAGAATCCAGGGTCCAACCCCCACAGTTAATACAGGCCCATTAAAGGATCACACGACAGGCACAGCCAGAGGACACTACCTTTACCTGGAATCCTCTGAGCCATGCCAATTCCAAGATAAAGCAGTTTTGCTTAGTCCTCTTTTCAACCCTTCTGGCAATGGAACCTGTGTTTTCCGCTTTCATTATCATATGTTTGGAAAAGAAGTTTATAAGCTGTCAGTCTTCCAAAGAACTGTGAGTAATACTAAGGGATGGCTGTTGTGGTACAAGTTTGGAAATCAAGAAAACAGATGGATCAGACAGACACTCTTCATCAGCAGTTCTAAGCCATTTCAGGTATGATCCGTCTAGGTTGTGAAGTGCTTATTTGCTGCATCGTGAAACACTGAGAGTATATAAATGACCACACAATCTCAAAGCTATTTGTAACTGTCTGATCAAACTATTGTCCAATCAAACAATTTAAAATTGTTTGTCGGGTTTTTTGAGGAAATATGTGAAATATTTTTGTTCCTGTTGTTACATTAACTTTTCCCCCTAAACTGCTTAATTTTAATGTTTTGAATATGTGTTATTTAAAATAGATACTGGTTTTATTTTTCAAGGATTTGGTGAAAAAATCTTATCCAAATCTACTGCAAAACAGCTTGATTCATTAATGTAAAGACTGTTCAAAAGAATATCCTCTGCTCTGCCTTACTTTTCAAGAGTTACAAATTAACCTTTAATTATATAATGCCAGTAAATACATCAATTCAAAATATTTGGCTGCTGGCTTAGACTAAGAGTCAAAAATCATTTGGAGAAAGATAGGATTATAATAAGTTACAGCTATAAATATTGACTTATTTTCTCATCTTTTAAATATTGTATCTATTATTTATCTTTCACTGTGTGTGATCTGTTTGTTCCAGTGGGATATTCTGCTGGGTTATTAGAGGAGACATTAGTTCACTTGATTGTCAACTGGTCATAAAATTAACACCCCCTCTCCCTCCCACCATATTATAAAAAGAAACATCTTCCACCTTCCTTTTAAATCTGATATAGTGCAATATTTTCTTTAGATTGTTCATGTTTATTTCCCAAAACACTGTTTTTAAGTACAGAGATGTTTTCTCCTCTTTGGAGGAAAAGGCATTAATATTACTGTAGATGCAAAGAGGCACCTGGAAGGAGAGTGTTCATTTTCTGTCAAGATATTTTGTAGAAATATGAAGGCATATAAACATAATGCTATCGAAGCCTCCTTCCCCCCCTTCCCTTAGCTTCCCTTCCCCTTCCCCTTCCCTTTCCCCTTCCCCTTCGCCTTCCCCTTCCCCTTCCCCTCCCCTCCTCTCCCCTCCCTTCCCCTCCCCTTCTATGTTTAGTGGTTTATCTAAAGAGCTATAAACCTACATATCCTGTATTTGACCCCCTGAGAGTTAGGAAGGTCTATTCAGTAACTGAGATGTTTTTCACGTGTTAATGTTGTAGGGTTCTCTGTTGTACTTGTCCAGTTCTGTGCAGGGAATTTCAAAGATCTTATATTATTTTGATGTAGTTTTGTTTCTCATAGTCATTTTTGAGGAGCATGAGGTGTAAGTTTGATTGTTCTGAAGAAAGAGTTCAAGGACTAATGTTCATTATTGTGTATTGTGTATGTTATAATGGAGCTTGCCTTGTCACAACCTACAACGCTTCCACACTCAGAAGTTTTGAAGAGAGCAAGTCGTGTTCTGTTTCTACTAAGTTGCCAAGTGCTGATCTCTTTGTCAGTCAGACCTTAATTTTGATTTTTTTCTCCTCTAAATGTATGAGATAATCATACATCTATCTCCTCTTCCTCTTCCCTCCCTATGTAAGTAGGTCATTTGTTTACCACATTCCAAGAAATAATCACTATAAATAGGAAATCCCTCAAATTCACATTTTCAGTTTATTTGCTAAGCATGGGAAGCCAACTTTGGGAGTATATAAACAATTGTGCCTATACACCAACTCCTACGAAAAGGAGGAATTTTCAGCCAAAAGTTCAAAGCAGCAAAGAAAGGCATTTGAGAACCTCTTGAAAGACAGATTCAATTTTGAAAGTTTAGAACTCTATAGGTATGAAACTATAGGCCCTTTAAGTGAATGCTCTGGCAGAAACCCAAAGGCAATAGCAGACTCCCTTGGCTCACACCAGCTCCCAGTAAGCCTCAGAATCTTAATTTTGTCTGGACAGCTTTGTCCTAGCTTCCATTAAACCATGGTGACATTTGCTGCTGTTCCATCAGATGTTTTACACCAGAGTGTTAAATATGACATCAGTGAGAACAATGGAAGTAGCTGGATGAGGAAAAGGTAAATTAAGAGCTAAATTATTTAATTGAAAGGAATGCAGTTTTCTGAGACAAAATTAAGCACCTCTGTCAAATACTACTATGGACAAGTAGTAAAAATGGTCCCAAATACACATGCTTATAAAAATTTTGCAGCTTTATTGATCTCATTTCTCTTCCTCTGCAAAGGATATTATTGGCAAGAAATTATAAATTTCTTTTAGTTGGAAACATTCAAGTTAAAAATAAATTTCTTATAAACTATTCCTTTTAATTATATGAGATACTTGTTTCAACATGAGAAAACCCCACTGTTGAGTGTCCTTGTCTCTTTACTTGATCTGCATTTATTTTCATCCTGAGAAGTGTACCTACATGTTTTTAGATAAACACTTGAAAAGGTAGTAAAATAAGATTCTCTCTGTGGTAACCTAGTCATATTGATGATGAATAGTGTTTGCTTTTATCTTCCTTGGAATAATCGCATCTAAAATAGTTTCTTCTCAGAACAAAGTGCAAAGATTCTATTTCAACATTTCAGAAAAATTTTGCTCTCTTAGCTTGCTCTATTCATTCAGATTTCTGATGATCCAGAAAAGGAAATGATGATATGTGAAAAATGGCAAAATTCTGTATCTCAATCCTTTTGGACACTGTAGTCTCCTTTTCATCATGCTATAAATCACATAACTTCCATGTCTGTCTTAAGAGACTTAGGGCAACTTTACTATATTGCAAAACACATTGTTAAAAAAGAATCATTATCTTTACCCCCGATACAGTTATTCACTTTTTGCTAATCTGCAAACTATATGTTTATCTCTGTAAACAAAGATTGTTATAGATTTTGATACTTCAAAATCTAAGTTATACATAAGGGAGTCTATCATCCTTTTGTGATGAGTTTATAAAGATAAGTTTTGCTTTTTCTTCATTGGCTCTTATGAAATTTAGAAGTGCAAGTACACTGTTTAAGTACATGGTTAACTATTAATGCTATATTTGGTATCATTACTAAAAGTTTTAGTATTCTGAGTATCATATATAAAATCTTCCTTGTTCCTTCAAATATAAAGGTTTTTCCACTTAAGTGTGAAAGATGAGGACCAAAATCAGGAGAATAATGTTGCAATTAAGTAGATATAAAATGCATTTGATATTTCCCTATTTTACAAGTAGTAAAGAAAAATAAACAAAAAAATTTCACTATAATCATTTTAATCTTTTTATCAGTTAGGTATTAGCTTAGAAAGGAATAGAATATTGATTGAAAATTAGAATGATACATTTGCTATGAATCTAGAAAAGCATTACAACACAAATATAAAACAACCTTATTTTTCCAACTGCTATTTTTATTATCTGTTGTGCTATCTTTTTGTACTATACAGGTACTTCTTGTATTATGTTTTTTAGCATGACTTTGACATATCAGTTTGGTGTCAAATCCATATGTAGTGCACATACATCATTTACATCCAGGCTGTTACTGTTCATCTTGTCAAGAGAGATAGGAAGGGCTAAAAACCATACATAAAATGCTAAGCGGGTTAGGTTACAATCACATAAGCTGTTCTGCTTTTTCACCCTCTACTCTTTTCATTCCTCAGTGAGATGAGATAGCAATTGTTCTTTGGGGATTCTGATGATCTTCTATGTAATAAGCGAAACAGCATCACAAAAATGACTCTTATTTCTGCAATTCTTGCTGTTTCTTGCAATTACTTTTCTGAGAAAAGAGTGGGTTGATCAACAACCTCACCCCAACAGCCATTTCTGTAATGAAAGACTCAGAATTCTAGTGGTAAATGGAATTTTTGGTGTAATTCCATTTTACAAACTATTGTTATAGTGAGTTGGGGTTCTGTTTCAAACAAAAAGAGACCAGTGTGGCAATTTGTGTGGTCTCAGAATGTAATGTCTTTCTTTTGTGCATTTCTACTGGTGATAATTATATTTCATACATGAATAATATGAGAAGACTTACAGTAAACTAAATGCCCTTTTTACCAATTTGGGACAAGATAATGACTTACTAGTCTTCTTTGTTTGCTATAATATCCTTCAAGTAAGAAAAATTTTTTTTTCCTACATAACAAGCATCAAAACTATGGAAATTGCGAGTTTTAGATCTTGTATCCCATTTCACAGCCCCTCAGAGAGAAATTTTCAGTGGGGCTTGTATCATCAATTCTTTTGTAGACAAACTTGTGTGAATTTTTCAATCATCTCTAATCATTAATTGATAAACATTGGGTTGAAATTCTGGACTTCTACTGGTGTATTCCAGAACACGGAGCTTACCAAACTCAACCAAACTTCTTTACATGCAACTTCTCTGGAAGAGTGTGCATTTCTCTTCATTGTCCCAAGGAGAAGTATTATTTCCTAGTGTGGAAAGCACAGGAAGAAAGAAAACAAATCAATGTAGTTGTGCATTTACCCATATTTTTGTAACATTAAACTGGGGAAAAAAAGAAAAGAAGTGGAAATGTTTTGTTTGATGCTTTCTAGAGCACTTGGGTAAACTGTGTTCCCTTTAGAAAAAGAGATGCTTGAGATTTAGCAGAGAAACATCTAATCAACAGTGTCACAAAGAAGCTTCATAGAGAAAGATTTTTAGTGATTTTTCTGAATACAGAGAATGAGAGGTATTCTGTGAAATCACTAAGTAACACAGTCCAAGAAAAAGGAAGTAGTATTTTAGGAGGGTCTGTTGTGCAGTTCATTGCTGAGGGATGTTTTGGATGCAAGAAACTTCAAATGAAATCAGTAAGTAACTTGGCAAATTATCAGAAGAAATGTCTGTTAAGGGCTAGTAGCACAGTAATGCGGCTACGAACCTCTCACCTGTGATATCCTGCTGAGAGTCTGGGTGGAACCAGTGCACGCTGGGTTTGCTCTTGCTGTGGATGTGGCAGCAGTCCGTGGGGAGACACACACTGCAGTTGGCTGGTTGGCCGACCCTGCCACCGTGCATCTGTGCTCATGCTGTGAGGCTCGGTGCTGCACAGAGCTTTTGGTGCATTGGGAGGCTCACTCTTTTTGATATTCTAACTGTGATTTCAGATTTTCTGCAGTCACTTTCACCTTTACTGAACCAGGTTTATTATTGTCAAGTGTTGTTAGCCTTCTGCCTTGATTTGATTGTCTACTTGCTTCCTTCTTCAGGGCCTCATTTCAGCGTGTTTTGACATACCAGCAGGAGTTTGTTAATATTTAGTTGGTCGGATACATATTTTTCATTAAAATCTGGTGTTGAAGCAGCTCTGAATTTATCAAGGACTTATCTAAGACATTTATTACACCTCTAATACCCACTTGTGACCATTTTTATGTTACTGCTTTTGATCCATTCGCTGCTAGTAATTTCCACACAAAGATTTAGTCAGCATGGATTTCCACTCAAAAAACAGCTTCAATTTCAATTTTCAATTTATCATTCCTCATCTTCCTTCTCCTACTCTTATCCTTTGTATTTCCCCTAATAATCTGCTGGGATTAGTATTCAGGAATTCTTTTTTTTTCTTTTTTTTTTTTTTTTTACTGTCCTTTAAATGTTACCATTTGCTTTTGTTGCTTCTTTCTCCTCCAATACTACTTCAAATAAATGGATATCCACACATATTTGCTTCATCTCAGTAGCTCTTTTTCTGACTATTCTTCTTTGATCTGTGTGATGGCTTCTTTCATCCCTGATACATGTTTCCATGTTGCATGGTACTCTTTGGGCTTTACATTTACATTGTGATGTTAGTTTCTAGTCTGTTTATAGTCATCCTTCTCATTTTTGTTTTCAGTGTGGTATTGTACAGCCTGTGGTTTCAGGCAAACCTACAAAGTTTGCTATGTAGTTGGCTCTGGAGTAAGTCTTTATTAATTGGCTAATATGGACCTTTAAATATCCAAATGCACTGGATTGGGAAGAGACATTTGCACTAGATAAAATATTGCTTAAATTCTCATCCAACCTGACTAACACATTTCTCCCCATTGTTGTAAAAAATTTCTTCTTTATGTCCAATCTAAATCTCTTCTCTTTCAATTTAAAATCATTGCCCCTTGTCCTGTCAGTATAAACCTTGGTAAAAAGTCTCTCTCAATCTTTCTTATGACCCAGCTTTAAGTATTGAAATGTTGCCATAAGGTCTCCACAGATCCTTCTTTTCTCTAAATTCAAATCTTTCATACTGTCTTCGTAGGAGAGATGTTTCAATAGGAGAGATGTTCCAGTGCTCTGACCAGATTTTGCAGCCTTCCTCTAGACCTACTCTTAAACAGGTCCATGTCGTTATTATGCTGGGGGATCCAGAGCTGGATGCAGCACTCCAGGTGTGGGCTTGCCAGAGTGGAGCAGAGCAGCACAGTCACCTCCCTTGGCTGGCTGGCAACACTTTTTGTATGAAGCCCAGGGCAAAGCCTACGCAATTCTGCAAGCTATTTAAACAAAAAGGAAAGAAACCCAACCAAACAACCAAACAAAAACAATAACCTTATACCCAAACCCAAAAAGGTTGCTGTGTTACTGGTATTTAACACTCATGCCTTTTTAGGATGTGTCCTGGCAGTTGTGATGTGCAGAGATGGTTTCAGGGTGTCTGTGAACTGTTGCAGCCAGAGGTCACTGATGTCAGGCCAAATCGTGGATTACTCAATATCTGTCCTGTTGGAGTGTCAATGCCTTTGGTATGGCAGCTCTAATTCTTGCACTTGTATGATCTAAGCTCTCCACCATGTGCCATCCTCATGACCAGCATCAAGCGGGCCAGAAACAAAAGATGACATATTTCATGTCAATTTCATGTTAATATGTCAAGCAGAACTTGTACAGGCTCTAGTTTGGACAACTCTTGCTCAGGTTTCCTGACTAGTCCACAATCTAGGCCAGAAACAATATATGTGTAGTGTGGACAATGTGGGAACCAGGGCACTTGTGGGAAGGGGTGAAAAACAACCTTTAGACTTTGTGGTTGGTGGTGAACTTTAGTGGAGGCCATTCAATACCTACAGTATGAAGTAAAGTACCGATTTCAATATTTTCATATTGAAAATGTGTGTGGTGCAATGCAGTATATTCAAAGGGGAAAAAGGAGCATGAATTTTAATAAAAGTCTCATTCCTAAACATCAGTTTTATCATTTTTGGTACATGGACTTCAGAGCATAGAAAACTGTGGAAACAAGTCACATGAGAAGTCAGGAAAATATATTGTACAAACCTTCAGAGAAAATTTCATGGGCTTAGTTCAGGTCTTTGGGAAAGATAGTGGCCTTTTTTCAGTGCTATCAGAATACTTAATACCATGAAAATATAACCAACTCTAAAAATAGAAATAGTTTATTCTTTGTGCTATTGTTTTATTGATATGCTGTGGAAGACTTGTCATGATGTTGTCAAGTCACAATATGTGCACAAAGAGGACCAAGAATAAGAATTTCTAATCTGTCTTTAATAATGCCTTTTCCAGTGGAAATTGTAATCTTAATTTCATATCTGTCATTTCCTTGCAATTTGTTTTTTCTTGAGAAGGGAGAGGACAAGGGGGCCGGGGTGGGTTTTTTTACCTTTTTTCCCTATTTACATGTAGGCTGCTCAAAGGAAATCACAAAAAGTAAAAATAGCCTTTCTATTCACTACTGAACTTTAAAGTTCTGCCCACATTTTAAATATTTATTTAAATATGTATTTAAATATGCCCACTTTAAAACCCAAAGTCATGAAAGGTTTTCACCATCTTTCAGAAACCCACAGCCCACTGAGAAACTGTGTTGGGCCATTTGAACTTGAGGGGCATCATGTAAGATAGGAGTTTTGCTTTCCTGAAAATTAAGAGTAATGTTTCACATTTCCTATTGATATTATTTTATTACTTATCAGCAACTGCTGAACAGGAAAATGAGACTTGGATAACTGCAAGGAAACGAAAAATGTTAGTGACTTTTATCTCATGCCTTAACTGGATCTAGAAGCCATCTTTGAAAATGTAACAGGAAGATTACAGGAAAGCTGTATTTCATTGAAGATTTAATTAAATTTCCTTATGTACTTCTATGCTTGATATCAAGCAGGGAGTTTTAAAAAAAATTTATAATCTTTCTGTTTATTGAGTATGCTTATAGCAGAATTATGAAACAATGTAGAAATTCTACTCCCACTGAAGTATATATCAAAACTCTCATTAATTGTAATGAAGACAGTATTTCGTGTCAGCTCACATGTTCCAGTGATATCCCTATGCTATTGTTTTCTTACTTTGGGAAGTTAGTATTTCTGTATAGCTAAGAAATTCTGTATAGCTAAGTCAGGAAAAATCCTTTGGGTCAGGAAAGGTCCGTATCTGTAGGCAAAAGGTCTAATAGTGATCCCTTTGCTCACTAGCATTTGCTGCTGAAAAGATAATTCACTGTTACCACAAATGTTTTCATAAGCATTGAAAAGAAATCAATGAGTGTCTCCTCTTAGGATGCTCCTTATCTCAGCATGGATGAATTGCCTTATCAGTAAGCACTGCATAGGTCAGATACAAGTCTCTCCATTCAACCCAATTCAGGCTTCCCTACACAGAGATGTGGAAATGCCTTTATGTAGCCCGTTATATCTTGACATGCTCTACTGTACAAAAGGGAGGGACAGAAGTACTCAGGTCATAACAAGTCATCATGATCAATGTGGAACACTTCTTTCAGGACCGTAAGTCCCAGGTATTTGATACAGTAACTCAGACAGACAGAGTTGTGGTGGGTTTTCCGTTTGTTATTTTTTTGCAGTTTTGGGGTTTTTTTCTTACCTATAAAATGTGAAGGAAACTATGGTTGGGAGAAAAGAAAGAAGACTTTGTATATCCTTGTAGATTAAGTAAAAACTAACCATGAACTTAAGCTGGTTTAGATACAGCTTCCCAATTATAATTGCTATATAGATGTTTCCCAAGTGGGCAGGCTAATCATGTTGTTTTATATGTAAAACCAGAAATTTTTAGGCACTGACATATAGTACTTCTGCACTAATTCTTCCAGTGCTAATATTACAGAGTGACAACAGGGTCTTTTCTCTTGAATGAAATTTTGTGGCCTTAACACAGCAAAGTAAAGACTCCCAGAATATGTAGTTATTAATCCCACCAATATAACTGAATAGTCTAAAACAGGATAGGAATGTGATTCATGCCTGCACTTTAGAGAAATGCTGTGTAAAACATCATAAATCAGCAGGAGGGTTCACAAGCTTATAGTGAAGTGTGATAAAGTGCTTTACTGAAGTAGAACTAGGGTTTTTCACTATCTTATAAAACCAATCACTGTAAAACATCAAATATTTGACGCAAGATTTTTCATATTTGATGTGTGTAACCTTAAGGGTGTTGCTAACAATTCATTTGGACACCTGTGTGAAAGGACTGTATGTCAACTTTTGAAGTCTTGAGACATTTATTTCTAGAGCATTTTCAATGGTCATGAACGAAAGGGGCTGATGAGCTTTGAAGAAGGGCAGTGTGATCTTGAGCTTTTCAATCGGTATAATTAAAATGATGTGGTGACCCAGTGTTGATAATCTTTCCAGAAGCTGATGCCTGGTCTCCACTTGTGCTTGCTTTTGGGGGCAGAAGGGTTCCATGTGGCACTGAACAGCTCTGAAAGCTGGAACACACTGTGACAACCCAGGCACCCATTTTTTTTTTCCCAAAAGAAAGAGTGTCACAGAAGGTACAGAGGAACAGTTCAGTGCCACGTAGACAGGATGCAACCACTGGACATCTAGATGAGAGATTGGGGGAACAGTCTCAAGTCCACAGTGCCTACTCCTTTGATGGCAGCTGAGGAAGCAGAGAAACAAAGCCAAGAAGGAATAAAATACTATGTTTGGACTCATCAAAGCCATCAATACCTTATTTGACATGAATTAATAACTGCTCAAAAATTCAAAATTAAATCTAAATTTCTCAGATTTTTTTTTAAATCAAAATATTTCTGAGAGAATTGTGTTCTCATGAAAAACAGTTTCCCTTTTAATGTACTTCTTGAGAAATTATAGGAATATGTTCATGCATTCTTAAAAAAATCATTCTACAGTGAAGACTTATGACATGACTTGTGACAGGATCATTAGATGAAAATATTTTAATAAAAAGGAGCTCTGAAGCTTGGTTCTGTGGCTTGACCTTTGTCTGTAAATACAAAAGTTCCATCACCTCATAAGGAGTTTGTTGCTTTTTTGATGAAAAGTTATTTGTCTTGGGGTGACTTTATGATGTGTATCTCATATTGCTGCCCTATGCCCAGAAATTAATTCCTGTGCCTTTCTATGCCTCTAAACTGAGCCTGAGAGGGGGAAGGAAAAACTGAGCAAAACTTTTTCAAAGCAGTTTGCAGCTTGTTCAAGGTCACACAGAGATAGCGTTGTTTTTCCATCTGCGGCAGGGGAGGGAGGAGGCACCCGGCTTGTGGCTCCCCGAGTCAGTTTTCTGGCCAGTGGTTCAGCTTCTTTTTCTCTGGAGAGAGACTGAGAGTTGAACTTTTTTCCTTCCCTGGAATTTCGGATTTTCTCCCTTTTCCACTGGACTGTTTCAATATCAGAGCACATCAGGAGGACTTTCCACCGAGCGCAGAGGGCCTGGCCCTGGGCCAAGCCCCAGGTCCAAGGAGACCAAAGGGAGGACTTGCACACTTTCCCAGGTTTTTTTCTCCACAGTGAAAGATTTTATTATTTAGCATTATTTTCCTTTTCCCGTGTGTTTGTTAAATAAATAGTTTTTTATAGTTTTTATCTCTTTCACTTTCCTTTGAAGAAAATTTATTTTTCCCAAACCTGGTGGGAGAGGGGTGGTGACCTGCCTTCTCTCAGAGGATATATTTCTAAATTTGGCCAAACCAGCATTATATATATATATAAATCATATCATTTTCTTTATTTATCCCTAGCATTACAACATAGGGTTAGTTTACTTCAGAGATATGCAGTGAAATGTGTATTAATTTGCTTTCAGTAAGTTACAACAAAAGTCTTTTAAAAAGACAAAGTGTTTTGTCAGTTATTTGTGTGTTGTTCTTTCCTGTTCAAACCAAATCACATGATTTCTTGCTGGAAATCATTGTAGAAACCTAATCAAAATAGCATGCTCTAACTACCAATAAAATAAATAAATAACACTGTTGACACCTCCTGCGATACCTGAGATAGTTTGTCTAAATTACAAGTTAAATACATTAGAACTAATATCACTATTTCCTATGCATTCAGAAACCCTCCGAATTTTGAATATACCACAGGTTTTGAAATTAATTCCATTCAATCTTAAACTATGCTTGTATAGAAATTAAGGTTTTATTTTGGTAACCTTCAGTGGGCATTGGCTAGTGACAGAAATGAGCATTACTATAAAAACTGAACATTTGTACAGAACAATATTACCCATTGTAATTTCTCTATTCACACTTGTCATAATGTTACTTCACTCTTCAAAAGCCTATTTGGTTCAAAATCTTACAGGATCATTCCTTTTATGTATAGAGAGTTTCATTCTAATCCAGTCTGCTTTCATTGAGCTGGGCTTTTTCCCCTCTTTTCTTTATGTTGAATACCTTTTGATACCTTTACAGATTTCATTGAGTCTGGATCTTAGACTTCTGAAAATGTGAAATTGGGACTATTTATTCTCATTCAAATAATAAATGTGGTGTGAATTTCCAGGAAGTTGTTTAATAAAACAGTATCTTATGAAGCTTGCAGAATTACAGCTGGCAAATTAATTTAAGTGGTCAAAGTTTAACCACAGCTGCAGAGAAATTATGCTCTGTATCAAGGCCCTAAACTCATAAATTGGTCTTATTTTCAGTTCTAAGTGTATACTTACACCGCTGTTACGTTTTCTGTGTTGCTAATGAGTTCATGCTTTTTGTCAAAATATTGGACTCCCCAAGTGCATAAATGAAGAAAAAACAATTTGTGTGGGGAGATTTTAATCAAATCAATCATAATCATCATCATAACAATATAGAGGTATTCTCAATTTAATTCGCCCTAGAGAACTTTGTCCTGTCACTTCTATATTTGGATATTTTTAATCCCTTTCTAAAAATATTCCTGCTAAAGGTGTAAGAGTGCAATTTTCTTAAGGGAAACGTTGGTGGAAGATGCTACATAAGGATGTCCTCAGCCCCTGTGACTGTCAGGGCTGGGGATATGGGCACAGGCAGCTTTGGGGAGAAAAGCTCCTTGAACATCCAGCAGTGATATCCACCAGTGCACAAACCAGTCCCATGGAAAATTAATGTAGTTGCAAGGGTATTGGGGTTTGTCTTAGTAATAATTGTGTAAGTAAACAAACTCACTGCCTCTTTGTCTGAATTTGAGGTAATTAATAAGTAATTAATTGCAATTGGATAGTCATTCATACTTTGAAAACTGAAAATTATATTTTAACTGCTGTGTGTTTGCCAGTCAAAATTACACTGGAAGGAGATTTGTCATTTTGGAATAATAAATTTCCTTGCATGGTATTTCCAAATAATAGATTGTTTGGGTTGTCCTGTTTCCTGTTTCTAACCATTTTATTGCTTTTGGTATCAGTACTGTAGCACTGTCCCTATTTTAATCTAAAAAACCCAAAAGACTGGGGTAATATTAAAGAATATTTGTGGGTATTCTGAGGGAAAAATAAGAATCCCATACTGACGTGAGAGCAATAAAAAGCAATGCTGTCATTTACTGTCATCATTCACATTAAATATATTTTGTCTAAAATTACCCATCTGGAGCATATCCATAGTATGGGACATATATCCATCTTCTTGTAGCATACTCATTTATTTTATCTAATGTATGTAATATATAAATGAAGTGTAATCATTCTTATTTACTCTGGTGATGTCAGCATCCGTAATAAATCTAAAATTCACATGCAACGTCAAAATAACAGAAACTAATTTGTCAGTGATAACATATCCAGACTGATATTATTTTACTTTTAAAAGGTTAAGACCATTTCTTGCATCTTTTAAGTAATAAATTTCAAGTGTGATGCTTAAAAGCTCTGTGTACATATCATATGAAAAATGGTTCTTGTTCATCATAACCTTTCTTTACAAATAAAATTGCACATAAATAAATTACAACAAAAATATCAGAACTAAAAGAATTCTGAAGCACTATTGTCATATTTTTGCCATTATTTATGCTTCATTCCTATGTAGGAATTTTATACTGAAGTGAGGAAAAAACTGAAAGAATACATTAGAAATTTTATACAGCATTTCAGAAGCTGAATGTGTGTGTGTAGTATGTGAAATAAGTATTTAAAACAATGGTGAAGAAATAACAGTGTTTGAATTCCACTGGATGAGCAAAAACGTACATTTACCTTTTTTCAAAGTGTGTGCTCGAGAAGGCTTTATTATTTTTAAAAATAGGGATTTATTAATTATTCAGACTAAGAATATTCTCACCAAATCTTTCACTAATCACCTTCTGGATATTTATCACTCAGCAACAGACAGAAGACAGGAGGTTTATGTAGTCTTCCAGAAAGTATTCACAAGCACTAACTTCTCCCATTCATTGGCAGTAGACAATAATGAAACAAATATAGCATTGACAACTCTAATGAAATGGTAGAATATTTTTCTTTAAAAGGTTCCATAGATCATTTCTTACCTGCCTAATTGTTTTCATCATACAGGAGTTTGCATAAGAGTCTATAATTTATTCAAATGAATGATACTATATTTATACTATATTTAATCATGATTAATGTCATTGCAATAAATACCAAAGGAGGTAATCATAACATGCCACTTATGATAATGTCTTACCATCATTTTATATCACAGTGATGTTTCAGTGCATTTGCACCATTGTAAAGTCAACCATGCTGTTATGGTTCACTGTGATTAATGTGACCACCAGTGAAAGCTGATAATAATTAGTCTCTTTCATAAATTGTCATTAAATAGAATATATCCCCTAGAATAAATTTAATCTCATTTTAAGTGTGAAACACGGCAAATGACTCCTCTATCAATTCATAAGAAATATTTAATGAGAAGTAGAAGTCTACTATACACTGAAAAATGCTTTTGTAATTTGTGTTTTCCTAGATTTTGGTGAAAGGTACCGTAGGAGATGGTTTCACTGGAGACATTGGACTTGATGATGTGTCTTTTCTGGGCTGTACTCTTTACAATGGTAAGAGCTGAAGTGCACATCTCTGACCTGTGAGCTGATTGATTGCTGTCATTTGAAAATATTGCTACTAGAAAAGTATAAACCAGGTTAAACTGTGACTATGCCTGACAAGGACATCCTGACTTGTTTCCCTGCTTCTCAGACCCTCATATCCAGGCATCAGCACAAAATAGTTTCTGCTGTGCATGTAAGGTCCAAAAGAGACCCTTAGTGAGAAGTGTGCCGCTTCCATACTCTTTGAGATTTTTATTCCTAGAAGGTAAAAGAAACTCATCTGTGTGTAAATGAACTGAACTTTTATTCATCCTATTCAGTTTGATACAGCTTTCCACCCCAATAATTCCTAAGATACTTACTGTGCCAATTGCTCTCACGTGACAGCACAAAAGTAGTTCAGGTGATAGAGCAACCTGTCATCAAAAGTCATTGTTACTACAGGTAGTACAATGTCTACAGAATTGTAAAATATTATATCCCAAAAGACATGTACTTCAAGACACCAGCCTTGAGATCCAGAGGTCATCACAGAAGGGATTTTAAGAGGGCTGCTGTTAGCTGCAGCAGGCATTGCAGGGTTATTATATATGGTGTGACAGTTGCTGTAAAGTCATGACAGGGCTGTAGAGCAGCAGTTTAAAACAGTGTCTGAATATTAGTATCCTAGCACTTCATATATACACCCTAGTGCAGATGAGTTTTGTTCTGCCACTCCAAAAATTTCTTGTAGATATAATTGGTTCTACTAGGAATATCAAATGTGTATGGTATTTCTTTTGCAGATAATTATCTAATGTTTTACCGTACTTATACAGCGTAAAGCTGTTATTATAACATT
This sequence comes from Corvus kubaryi, assembly GCF_017639235.1. Taxonomy (NCBI): domain Eukaryota; kingdom Metazoa; phylum Chordata; class Aves; order Passeriformes; family Corvidae; genus Corvus; species Corvus kubaryi. Next base: position 39,451,356 of record NW_024581137.1, read on the forward strand.
TTGGATATAAAGGCTTTTTGTAAATAGTTAATGTACCGTGACTTATATTCAGGGGAAATAATCTTAAAAGAACTAATCAGAAAACACCTAAATATTTTTAAATTAGTTAGGAAGAAAACTTTCAAAATAAACAAGAAATTTGGAAATTATTGAGGGTCAGAGTTTCAAAGTTAATAACTAAACAAAGAAAAGCTCATTGTGTGGAAAGATAAAATAGTCAAGTATAATGGTGGACAGGAATCAGGTTTTGTGTTATGTATATACTGAAAATATTTTAAGTGTTGAGAGCAATTTTTGAGACAGTCCAGGGTCCTGCCTTTATTTTATCTCCTCCATGTCATAAAAGTATCCCAACAACCAAAAAACAGTCAGAGAGACTGTGGGAATAGCCTGCAAAACAGACAACAGCTGTGGCATATTCCACCATATTTAACACAAGTGGGATCAGGCTGAAAAAGCAGGGTTCCCCTCTCCCTGTGCACTAGAATCAAGCACTGCCCAGTTGCTCTTGCTCCACTTTAAGTGACCAAGTACTGACAGGGAGAGATGGTTTTGACAGCTTGGTGGTAAAGTCTCTCATAAGTAACATTGAAGATGTTGAATCTTTTGAATCTTGAATGTACTGCTTCAATACATCATTTGAATGCCCTAATCAAAGGCTATTCAGTGATGCTTGCTCTGGACAAAATGGTGTTTAATAAAGTATAGAAAATTAATTGTTTCAAAACAGAGGCAGTATCAGGCCCTCCTTTCTTTTCACGTGTGGCGAAGGCTAGGGTACTTCAAAATTTCTTCTTCCATTTCAGCTTATCAGGAGCAGAGGCTTGAACGTGGCATTTATATTTAAAAATTTCTGACCAATAAGGTCCTTGCTATTATTATGAGTTGTAGATAGATTTATCAATTAATACAATTCTTCCTTCAGAACATTCCTTCCCCTAAGTCTTTTGTGTGAGTTTTAGGACATTATGGGAGTATCATTCATTTGACTGGAATATAATTTATTTAATGTCATAGATTTTCTATCTACCCTACAAAATAGAAATGGGTAATTTATTATCAGTATTATTGCTCCAGCCTTCAAGGGTAAAAAAAAAAAAAGAAATTCCTTGCTATCCCAGACACATTTAATATAAAAAGTCTTCACGCATACTTTTTAATTAACTCAGGTGTATTGCTCAGGTGCATTGTGCACTACAGCTAAAAATTTAATAAATTATTAAATTTTAAAAAGGAGTTTTATGATGAAAATTCATTTTATGGACAATAATAGCAAAGGTTTTCAAGAAAAGAGAGTAAGTTTGAAGAAAGGTGCATTTTAAAGACTAGGAGGACAAAAAAAGATGATTTGCAAGAAGTGGTAATGAGTTTGAATGAAACATAAAGGAGGTGGTGGAACAAGGTGGTGACCTCAGAATAATTTCTCTAATGAGAAAATAATTTTTTTCATGGATAAATTTACAAGGTAAGAAGGTTACATAGTAATTTCCACAGTCACTTGTAGTAATCAACATGTTAAAAAACCCCATTATCATCGGAATGATCTGTTAGCCTTGGTTCACTGAGAAAATCAGTTTCTGTGATTGCTTGGTGAGTCTTGGCATCAGTTTTTTGAAGTGATTCACTGGGTTAATCCAAATTTGAAAGACAGGCAAGAGGTGTAAATAAATTCCTGCAAGTGTCAAAGATTATATGGATGGAGTGACAAAACTAGTGCTTTCCACTGAGGACAGCTCCAATTCAGTTCCTGCTGAGCTCAACTCAACTGTCCCGGCATGTTTCCATTAAGCTATACCCTGGAAAAGGGTGGGAGCGGCAAGGGGAGAAACCATTATGAAGCTGGAGTGCCTTAGTCCAGGTGCTCAACGTTCTTTTGGCTCCTTTTTCAAAGGAAATTTGCCCACTATTTCTACAAGTACTTCAGCAACTTCAGTTCCTGCCACACTCCCCATGAACAACTGCACAGAGAAGGAGTTTGTCTGCAGAGCCTCTGGCCACTGCATCCAGATGATCCAGAAGTGTGATTTTAGACCTGACTGCTCTGATAAGTCTGATGAGTCAGCTTGTGGTGAGTGGAATAGATGATGTTCTTTGCTACCTTACTAGTTTTGTGTCTTAAACACGTTGCTTCAGCAGTTCTATCTTATCTTTGCAATTTGATATTAGCACCTAGATGTTATTTTAATGTGATTTTCCCCAGAAATATAATAGCAGTTTGCTCTTAATAATGTGTGATGTAATGCACTTTCTGCCTTCTGATTCAGACTCAATGTTTCAATTCAAGTAACTGCTGAAATATGGCAGGGGAAGGAATCCTCAGCTCCCTAATGATTGATAACTATACATGACAATTTTAAGTGAGCATAGTTTCTTAAAATGTTCTCTAGTCTAGACTGGAAGAGAGAATAACTTTAGAGTTTCATGTTCGGGGTGGATGTCTGGGAGAACTGGATCCACTTCTTACCTACTTCAATAAGTATGGGTTTCATTTGCTTGTTTGGTTGTTGGGGATTTTTTTATACCAAATTGTTTCAGCAGCAGCAACTATTGTGAAATTCACCCTACTCCACACAGAAGTGAGTTCCAGCCTGTAAAGCTGTTAGTCTTATGGGAATGCTGTAAGTGGGAAAATGGACAAGGTCCGCATATGATGTCCATAAAGATCTAAGGCAATTGTCTGTTGCTTCCGAGTTGCAGCAGTTCACACTGTAGCATTTTAGAAGCTGTTAATGACTTCCTTTTGCCTCAAAGAACAGTACTTGAAAGAACTATTTACTGAAGACAGTTAATGTGGGGGACAGACATCTAGAGACAGTGACCTCATCATGCTTTGCAAGCAAGACTATTGTCACTGAAAATGAAAACTCTGAATTCATTACACAAAGTGTAGGGAATTCAGTCACCTCTCTCAAGGCTGAGGACTCAGTGAGGAAAAGCATCCTTCACTCCCTATGTCTATTTCTTATGTGGGAATAACTGGAAGAAATGAATCTGATGTTTAAGTATCACTGGGTAGTTTCCTATAGTGTGAAAAAACACCAGCCTTGAAATCTGGCCCTGAGAAATAAATGCAGAGCCCTCTGATTATTTCTCTCCTCAGAAATTTACATTATCTTACAAAACATCTTTTCCTTCTAAGCAAGATAAGTACTGTGGAGACTACACCTTTACATATTTGCTCTGTCTGAGGTCTCCCATCACTAAGATGGGAATTTATCACTTAAAAGACAACGCTGGACTAGGACTTAAAAACATCCTGACTGAAACAGAAATATGGTCACAGGAAGGTGTTATCTTTCTCAGAGGCACTTTACATATAATGTTTACAAAGCATGTTAAAAAGGGGAATATGCATTTAATGCAACTCATCGTTCTCATGAAACATCACAAATCTTCATATGGGCAACTCATGAGATCACACTGCCTGCAGTTTGCTTCCTTTGTGAGGATATACAAGCTGTAAATCAAAACTCACTCTCTCTTTAGTCTACCATTTTTAGCCTTCAAGGAAAGAAGTATCAGGCACAGTCTACCAACAAACTATGATTTCTCGATGCAGCATTTTGTATGGGTTTATGGGTTAAAATAAATTCTCATTTTCCTCGCACAAGTCTCAAAAAAGTCACTTAAGCGTAATAATCTGTTCCAAAGTTCTGGAGAGTGACTAGACTCAACTTGGATCATGTGCTGGAGAATAAATATTCATAGGAGAAATGGAAAATAAATTGGTTTCTTTACCCTAAGGAGGATCAGTAGTGAGCTCACTTTTCTTGTCCAGTTGCTCAGGAAGCAAAAAGTCATTGAAAGGCAGTTGCATATTTATTTAGTAAGACAACAATTCAGTATTTGACACCAATACCAAATAGATGCATTTTTATGTAACTTTCAAGTTTTGTGAGAACTGCTTTGTTTTGTTTTGGGTTTTTTTTTAGAACTTTGGGCATGGACTTTGTACACAATTTATAATGGTTTGCTAATGTCATCAGCCTACAGGACTGGAGACAGAACCATACAGCAGCTCACAGATTCTTGGCTGATGAATTTTACATAAATTTCCATGTATATTATATGGCAGGTTATTAGAATGACCTGAAAGCTGGTCAGAATGCATATGAAGGTAGATACTGTGGTGCAAATAAATTGGTGTATTCCCAAAATTAGAATCTGTCTAATAGAGGAGAACATATATAATTCATGTTTTATCTATAAGGAAAAAACTATGCATGTTAGTAATGTGTAAGTATTCACAGATACTATGAATTGAATGCGTTTTATCTACATGTTGCTTTTTGTATTGTAACATGAGTTAAAAATTTTCAATTTTTATATAAACATGAGTAATCACTGTTAATCTCTAAAGTTATGGAAGTCTGTGACTTCGAAGATAAAGGCCTGTGTGGATGGCATCAACCAGCCTTGGAACAGATGTCAAGAAACTATTCCATACATATCACAAACACATTCAAGTGGCAACTTGGAAGAGGAGCAAATCTCTACCCTGAGCAAGAACAACACTGCCCATTAACCGATCATACTACGTGAGTACATTTTTTCAGGTGCTCGAGTCTCTTCTAGAATGTGTGATCTTAACCACATACAGATTGTCTAGGGGAAAAACTGTTCCGTTTACAATACAGAAACAGTTTACTGATTTAATAATGACACATAATTAACTGACAACCAGTGAAGTAGGTATGCAGGATCAATACTACAGATGAATCAAAATAAAAAAACATTAATAAGCAGATAAAAATTACTAAACACCTTTCTATAAGTAATTCCCAAAAGATTCAGTACATCCCCATTCAGAGAAGCACATGTGTACTCCTCCCACAGGATATGTGGAGTACAAGCATGTTCCCACTTACGGGAAAGCAAGTTTGGAAGACATGGCTGCTCCAGCTTTATGTGTACACATGCCATGAGAAATCACCCTCCTTGTAGCATGCCAAACTCCCAGCCCAGCAGTTGGCTGCAGGCTGTTGGCAGCATCCAGTGGGGGTGGTGCTCTGTCTGGTCTCTGCAGTGGTTGTGGCATCAGCAAGATGACCTCTGGCATGTCAAAAACAGATGTTGGCCACTGCTCTTTGCACTGCGTTATCAATCCCTGCTACTAAAAATTCTCATCCTACTTTTACACTTCTTTTCAAGCTGACTTCTCCTTTGAAATCTGGCTTTGTAATTAATTTGGTACTAATTTAGTTCACGGTGGTCATCCTCTTGGTCAGTTTTAGGTGAATACCTTCTCAAATAGTCTTTATTCACACAACTAATTTATGCTCATTTTTCTACCTTACTAACTATGGTTAGTTGTAAGCTATTGCTACCAGTTTTGTTATTGTTATTGTTATTGTTAATTATCGTTGTTAGCTATTGCTCTTATCCCAGCAGTTTTACCCACGGATGGGCAGTACAAGTTAACACAATAGGTCTTGTGAATCCTGCAGTCATTTAATATTTGACTAATGCAGTTCAAAACTACTGTAGTTAGAGCTAACTTCAGTTTAGTTGATATTTTATTTACCATTTATTTTGATTTTACCATTTTTCTGGTAAATTATATCACCTCATATTAAAATGTAAAATATTTCTATTCTCTCAGTGAAGATTTGTAAATTAACATTGCATTCTAGGTAGATTGCTTAAGATAGGTACTAGCTTCCTGGAAGATACCCCTTTCATTTATCTCAAGGAACAAAACTTAAGTTTTCTGCATGCACCTTTGGTTTTAAATGTGTGAGGTTTGTTTTTTTTTTTTTTTTTTTAATTAAGTAAGAAATGTGTTTTAAAAAGATGCATTAATCCAGTTAAAAGTAACAGTAAGATTTATTGATAAAAAACCCCTACAGATAACTAGCAAATGTATTGAGTACAAACAATTTTCAATGTAATACAACTTCATTAATAAGAAAATTTCTGTGCAGTGTATTTATTCTGAACAGAAAAATACTTGCCTGGTTCTAGTGACACATATGTTTACTTCCTGTGACAATAGCCCATAGAGTGCAGAGATGGTCTTTAAATTAAGATCACTCCAACAAAGTCTTTGCTATATTGCTATTAACTAGTTTCAAATTACATTATATTGCATTTAATCAGCCTGAATTCTATCACTATTAAAGAATGAGCTCAATATGTTAGTTTCACTGTGCACTTCATTAAAATTACTGCATTTTTACAAAAATCCCAAAACAACAATACCAAATCCAGAAAAAATCATTCAACAATAGCAAAGAATTGCAATGCTACCTAGTTGTTTCTCGGTCTCATGTGAAAAGGAAGTATATTCCATAAAAAAGAGCAACTGTTTACAATAAATTAGCTGTCAAATCTTTCATTGACTGCTCTTTAATTGTTATATATTAGCCAATACCAGCCCTGTATGTGTACTTAGTAAATCCTCTCACAACCTTTCCACTATAGGTTTGAATTGGCACAGTGATACATGGAATTGTATTACTGGTTTTCAACATATTTTCAGGGTTTAATGCAACAAACAGTATATTGAAAAGGACTGATGAAAAGAGAAAGTAAATGATCCATAGAGATTGCAGTTTTCAGGCAACTCTGTAATGTATTTCTCTTGTGGTGTCTCACATGAGATGCAGTTTGGTTCTATGGTTTCCCCCTTCCCCTTGTTTATTGGTCTATAGAGAAGTACAGAAAATAGATCCTTCCAAATTACAACAGGAGATGCAGAGCAGCAGTTTTGTGGAATTAAAACCCTGCAACATTTAGTTTTATTTTCTCATCCATTTTCCCCAAACTTCCATGGAGTTAGATGAGGCAAGCTGTGTTACTGTAATCTTGTATGTTTACAAATTAAAATAAAATATGCATGACTACATATAGAAATGTTTGGATTCATCCTGATTCAAGAGTAGCTGGCAGTGCAGCTTACAGTGAGTTCTTTCAGCAAAAATACATGTGAATACTTGGACTCAAACCATCTGCTTCCCCAGAATAAGTACTTGGGCTAGCCACATGTAGACTGGTGAATTGTGAGGTGGAGGTGTGAGTCTTTAAAGCTGTAATTACATTAATTAAGTGAAAGTAATTACTTTGGAAATAGTGAGAACAGCTTGTATGTGTATATATAAACCAAAGGCTGGAGGATTAGAAGCCATTTTGGGAGTTTGCCATGGGAGCCTGGCTTGAGATAGACAGTCCCTGGCTTGAGCTAGAAAAAGTCAGTTGTGTGTTCTACAAAGGACTAGGAGGCATTGGCGTTGTGCACGGAAAAGACCAATATTCATGTATGAATGTAGAGCTCCTGTGACATGTTTCTATACTTAGCAAATGGAATTCTCTATTGCAGATTGGTTTAGAAAAGCTATAACAGTAAAAGTAGCAGTTTGTGTAGGCTTAAACAAGTGTACAGAGTTGACACCAGCAAATGGATAAGTCTATCAGTTTATTTCCTTTTTAAAGAATCTGGATAGGGATGTAGCAAATTCTTTGACATTATTAATGATATTTGGGTACAACTGTTAATTGAAAACTTTGTAGTCACTTAATTGACATGATAATTCATGCACCAAATCTAATGAATCAAACCAAAAATGGATGCAGAAATAAAATTCTAAGCTGACATGATAATTATTGCTGTGTAAATAGCTCCCCTGATGAACATATTTTTAACCCATGTGTCTTGCTTTTGTGTCTGCTTTTCAGACAATCATTATCAGAATTCAGGACAAGAAAATCAGGCAAAATTAAAGTTTTTAAGTAATATACTTAAGCCCAGCAGTTTTTTCAACTATCAAGAAATGCTTTAAATTTGAGAGTCTAAGAACTTCAAAATAGGAGAAAAAAATATTAAGTATTGTATATATGGTTTTACTTGTTTGCTTGGGGTTTTTTTTGTTTGTTTGTTGTTGGTTTCTTTTTCCTTGTTTGTCTAACTTAAATAATACCATTTACTTTTAAGAATAAGATAATGGCCAGAAATTATTTGCAGGATGATGTCATATTATTTCATTGCAAGTAATCATAATTTAATCAGACCTAATTTTGTACAAAGAAAGAGAATGTACCCAAAGTCTTTTTTTGCCTCTTATGTTAGGATGCCAGAGCATGGGATTAATCTCATAATGAAAATAAATTAAACTGTGAAGACTTTAATCATTCTGTGTCAGTAAAACTTTGCCAACTCATTTTCTTTCTGGAATTCGTATTTATTATATAAAACAAGGCATCAAAGTTTTATGTGATACACTTGGAGTATGGTCACAGATAGAAATTTTCTTCTAGAATTTTGACTCTCAGGATCCAATAATAAATATACCATGCTTTTATTTAGTACAAGAATTCCTTCTCACACTTCTGGTGGTTTTCTTTTGAGCAACTTTCTGATGTCAGTGTCCAGTTACAGGTCTCAGTATGACTTGTGTTTTGGTGTGTTAAGCACCTTTGGTTCCATTCAGTTTGAATTAACTATTGAACTCAATCTTGTATTTGTGTGACAAGGATAGAATTTTTTTCTCTGTGGCACTATGCAAGGAACTCTGTCTGTTGGCATTCAGCTGTAAACACAAGTAGAGGTTGGCTTCTGCAGTAGGAAATAGCTCTATGGCATCCTTTCAGAAAGCAGTCTTCCAAAAAATTTATGTCTGCTTTATTATGGCATGACAGTCATATTATCTTTTTTTGTTTCTGAGTTTATTATGCCGTAATATTAAATGTTAATGGATGTGAGAGATTACTAGGAAAAAGAAATGTTTCAAATCATAAGAGAACTTACTCTTTTTTGGAATAACCACATTAAAAGTAATTTATCCCATATGGCTGTAAGTGAAAATCTGCATTCCTAATAACTGTTCACTCCCTCTTTTCTCTTTTAATTTTTTTTAATCCATACTGAAATGCTTACATTTCATTCAAGGAAAACTTTCCTTTCTTTTTTTTCTTCTAGTTGTTAGATACAGATTTTAGTTACTGACTATTTAAGACCTATTAATATTTAAGTGGTTGGAAGTGTTCAGCACAGAAAATCCTTCTCTCATGCATAGAATTAATTAAATTATTGGAGTTCTTATTGTCCTTTAGGAATATTGGAAATTACATATTTCATAACATTTTAATTTTGAATATATATTATTTTTCTGAAACAACATCCTCACAGCTGCAAACTGATTTTATTCAGGGAAGAAATTTTTTTAAGCCTATGAATATGTTATATGTCAAACTGCAAGAAGAGGTCTGTGAAGGTTTTGTTCACGTATTGTGATCTATAATAGGCCATCCTATATTATCTACAGCAGGATAAGTAGTCAAAGTATTTCTGATGTAGACACTGAATATCTAACAAGTACAGATAGGAAAGAAACAAGGTATTTTTTTTATCATTCTCCATCCTTCTCATCGTAAATCTTCTCATGCTTTGTAAAGATTTGTGCCCTACTATATTTCTTTCAGATTCGCATTCACTGTAAACCTTAAGTAAAACCTTGGCACTGTCCACCAGGAGTACCCTCTCCTTCCTACACACCTGTGGCCTTCTGGCTGAACTAATGGGCATAATGGGTAGTGCATTGAGGAGCTGTTACCCACACCACAAAGGAAGTGATCAATTTCTTTTTGAATGAATTCTTGCATATTAAGGTGTCTTTCACTTCTGAATTTTTGTAGCATTTTTTGTTATTCCTCCAGGAAGATGCAATGTTGTGGGAAATGTTAGGGTTTGGTTTTTTTTTTTTTTTTACAGAAGGATTATTCTATTTTTATATATATATATATTTCTATAACACTTTCTGTAACAGTTCTAAATTTTCTCTACTCACCTTTGAGCAGTTTCCCACATTACAGACAAATTTCAAGTAAAAGGCTGAATATCTACATGGCTTCCCCATTTTACACTTAATACTGAAGTTACATTGGACTATATATGAACACATAAAGATTAAACTGTCCTCATTCTTTGCCTGTTTCCTTTGGAATATTGTAATAATTAATTTTGAATGCTATATATTTGTATTGCAACTTTTTTTGCTAGAAAATATAACAAGTTTTCTTTTTATACCCTCTTAAATTTTTGCCAGAATTTTCATATCATCTGGTTTTGACACTATAAACAAGAATTAATAGGAGTCAACAGAAAATGAAGTTAGTATGATGGAAAGGTCAAAGTATCACAGTTTACAACCACCTTTTGTCAAATATATAAGGCATTAAAATATCAATGCTATATTCTGATGACAGTACAAGAAAAAATGACAAAAATATAAATATTTTCTCATAAATATGTTTTTTAGGAATTAAAAGGTTAGAATTTAACTCTCTATTAGCTAAAATTTTTTCTCAGGAATCTTTTGATGAAATGTTTTTAGCTAGGAAATTGTAGCTAATCTAGAAAAAAAAAAAAACCCTGCTAATGAATTAACTTTAGCAGAACTTCTGTCAGGTGGTTACTTATGCTTTGGGGGAAAGAAGCTAGAGAAGAGAGTTATCTCCCCTAGCCTCACTACCCTGATAAAGGGTGCCAAGGATGTGGAAAATGCAAACTGAAGCCACTGTCTTGACTGATTGAAACCATCAGCTTGAGCTTTGATGTCCCACATTTTCCTGATATGTCCAATATCCCACTATCCTTCCCCTTTGGTCAAGAGAGTGCTTCTGTTGAAGGTCACCTAGTGCCCTACTGGGTGTTCTTGGCCACTATTTTGGTTTTTTCTCTATACAGAAACCCATCTGTTCTAATTGCAGGTCACTCACACCTGGCAGATCCCGGACAGATGGTGGTGGAGAGCTGAGGAACACTTTCAATGCATAATAGGTGCAATAGGTGTGGGGCTCTGATTTGCTACATAGATACTGCACAGTGTTTATGGACACAGAGAATCAGGAAAAATGGAGCACGTGGAGGCTGCTGCTTTCTGAATTTTGAAGTTTAGTAGGGTATGCTGATCATTGGGATACTTGTAACTCTGACTAAAATTTCCCTCTCCAGTTTATGTTTCCTGTTTGTTTGTTTTTCTCATTATTGCTGAGATTTGGAAGGAAATCAGAACTTTTTAGTGAAAGGGAGTTGTTTCTTTTCTAATCAAGTTTAGCCTTCAGTCCTAGGGAAAAATAATGAGTAAAGGCTATTTTATAAGTCCATTTAAGTGTTTAATCAGACGTTCTCAAACAATTTGTAGAAGATACATGGACGAATTAACACTTTAAAACTGAGAGATGTCCAACAATTCATTAAATAAGAGTTTGAACTTGCTGTACAAGACAGCATCTGAATAATTTCGATCCACTTTCAGACACTGCAACAATAGACAATTAGTACTGTGAAATGTATAACTCACAGCATGAGATGTGACTTGATAGCAGTGCCAGATTTAAGATGGGCCTAATTTTTCTTAACCCACCTAATCTTTCCCTAATTAGTATATTCAGTTCATTGTGTTCTTTTGAATGCCTTGAAGGGGAAAATGCGTGAGGATTCTTCTATGAATGTCCATTCTTTGCCAAATACAGTTTAAAAAATATTTGAAATATTAAGGTATTAACAAAGATAAGTATGCAAATATAGGTCAGTTGTTCATGTTGAAAATTTTATATCCATTACAATGTTGTGAATTTCCCTTTGAAATTAATTAGGATTTTTGGACTGGCACAGGAGTGTCTTTGTATAGGGAATGCTTCTAGTACAGAGGTAAAATTAATTATTTTCAAAGGGTAAATATCTAGATTTTAATGACAGCTAGTGTAGCTGCCAACTAAGAGGTTTTCCATGGGTTAGTTTTCTAAATTGACCTGAGCTCTGCAGCTACTGGCAGGGGAGCCTGCCTATATTCTGCTGAATTTCAGCACTTACATAAGAGCTATGCTACAAGCCAGATTTATTCACTATTATAAATGTTGAAAAATACCTTGTTTTACAGTTCTTACCATTAACTTATTGAGGTCTCATTAAAAAAAAAAAAAAAAAAAACACAAACAAAAAAATACTCAAAGGAGCCTTTTTATGGAATAGGAAAGAAATGAATTTAAGGAGGGATCAGTTGATTAACTCTCATGATGAAGAAAGTTATCTTCTCCAAAGATCACTTAAAAAACAAAGGTTGAGGGTGAAGAGGTGAAGAACATCATCTGAACAGAGTAACAGAAACTGATAATTTATTTTTATGGAAAGCTTCGGAATACCTTCTTACTAGTTTAAAATAAAAATGGGCCAGGTAAGAAAGAAATCCTTTACTTCCAAAGTCAGAGCTTGACAAACTGAACAGGTGATTGCATGTAAGTTAATTGGCTTTCTTCAAACTCTTTCCTGTAGATCATGCACCTCTCTGGAAGTTCCATGCAGGCTTCTATACCAGGCAGCTTAAGATTTCAAGACAGAGAAATTACTTTGTTCTGTGAGCAAACATGATGCAGGTTAATTTTCACAAGAAGAAAGCTTTCCTTTTAAACACGGATAGGTCGCAAGTACATTAGTCTTGTAGTCCTACAAAACTATAAAACTATAAAACTTTTCTTGATAGGAGTGAAAGTGAACAAGGATGCTCTTCACATACTTACCCATCCCCTTCTGATCCCTCCATTTCCCATTACTTGCTCACATAACCTTCATATTCTTGTAATCACATACCACCACCATGTTTAATGGCTAGCACTGTGAAGTGTTTCATACAGGGGACTTTCATCTGGTTTACTAGTTTGAAATGTGATATTATAGCAAACACTGAAACAAGGTCAACAATTTGCAGTGACACCTGTCTTCTTAAGATGGGCTATGGGACAGTAGTATCTGGGCAGAGGTGTGATCTTTGACCTGCCTTCAGGTCAAAGACATGTCTGACAGAACATACCAATGAGAGATGGATGATTGAATTTCATCATGGTATTGATTGTACCCTGCCACTATTTCAAACTGATCTCACTGAGAGGCATGGCTGTAATACTGAATACTCTGGAAAGTATGAGGTCTGCAAATGCTATTTGCTTTTCAGAGCTTTTTATCATTCTTCTTCTTATAGTCCTTTTGAATGCTGTTGTAAATACAGTGCAGACACCCTTGGACCATTGAAGGCATGAGTTCCCAGAAGCAGAGTAATTCTGAATTTTTCAATATTTTTGCAAACCTTAAGAGAACTGGATCCTATTTTACCTCCAAGCCAGGCTCTGGTAGAATACTCAGCACCAAGGCAAAAAAGAAACTTAAAACTGCTACCTTGAAATAACAGCTTTCTTCAGCAGAGAGAAATAAATGAATTGTCCAAATACACACTTCTTGAAAGGTCTGTAACCACGAGTTTTCAAAGCTTTCAACTATTAGTTATATAGCACAGGCAGTTTATTTGGAGAATGTTTTATATACTTAGGCTAAAGGATGAGGTAAATGCATGCAGCAATTATAAAGATGTCTGAGTTGCCAGGATTCAGTGATAAAAAAAAAGCATCAGCAGCAAGTCTCTCATCTGTCTTTTAATGAAAAGAAAAACAAGATCGTGGAGAAAATCCTGATTTCCACAGATCCTTACTCTTCCCCCTAGGATTCCACACAGACAAACTTTGGTCCCTGCTATGTTTATGAGCAGTTTTCAGTGATCTCACATGTAACATATCTGACTATGCAAAATGAAGATCTGTCCCATTAAAATGTTGCCTTTTTAATTGTTTGTTTGGATGGGTGTTTTCTTTTCTGGTGCGACACCAGGGGAGGTAGAAGCAATAGTGCAGCTAACAAGCAGTGAACAAGTCCCTGATTTGTGAGGATTTTTGAAGGCCTGTTTCTGAAGCTATACTATCAAATTCCCGACCCTTCCCATTAGGCAGGATTTTCAGATGTGATGACATCTTTGAGCATATTGTGTTTCTCTTGGCAGTGCTTGCTGGGTATGGTCATTGTCTTCTCACAGCTGTAGTGATACAACTTTACAGAGTGGTTGCTCAGAACCTGGCCAATCAGGAAAACCAGAAAGAAAGAAAAACCTAATATCAGCACCTATTTAAAAACATAGTCTCCATTGTCAGGTTTGTAAGCACTTGTTGGAAAGAGTCTTTTGAGGAGTACTGAGCGTGAAGCAACTCTGTTGGAGAGAAGAGAATCTTAGCTTTGGTAAACAGCTGCATTTTATTTTGGAAAGTAAGGGTTTTAGGGGTTAAATCTTAAGTACCCAAAACACTAAAACTGTACTTCTGGTCCCTCTGTACCCTCAGAGTCTGATGCTTGCTTCAAAGACAGCTTCGTCTTTCCCAGTAGCTCAGGGGACAAAATTTCACCCAACATCCTGGATTTTCTTGACTTTAGGCCAGGATCAAACCTTCTAATTTCCCTGAGGAAATAGGGCAGTAGGGAAAGCCAGAGTCCCTCTACCCACATCTACATGATCCTGTGGGTTGACTTCAGTTCTTTTTTTTCCTTTTTTTGCCAATATCTGATATGGAAATACTAGCTGCCTTTGCAAGGGTTTTTTTTTTTTTTAATATTCTGGCTACACACTAAGTTGCATCCAGATAGTCAGACAGCAGATGCTATCTAAGGAAATATTACAATCATAAATTAATTATGATGAAATGTTTTGTTTTAATAAATTATAACCCTTTTTCTCTGAGCAGGTGCACTGAAGAAGGCTGGTATATCTTTGCAGACAGCTCAAATGGAGAATTTGGTCACACAGCTGACATTGCTACCCCAGTTATCTCCCTTACAGGGCCCAGATGCAAAATCATATTCTGGAATCACATGAATGGTTCAACAGTAGGTTCTCTGGAGGTATGGAGGTGCTCTTTGTTCTGTTTTTCTGCATGAAATTACTGTGAGAAAATTGATGCCCTTTCTTTTTTTTGGTTTCATTAAAGCCTAGGCTGTGAGTAAATGAAAATGAACAATTGCTAACACTCTACTGCTCTCAACATGTTATGATCAGAAGGAAGCATGAGCTCAAGTAGACTGAGAAATAATTTTCTATAACAACCAAAAATTGTGACTGTTATAGACATGCTATGGTGGGAATTTCCATACAAGAAAAAGCTTTGTGTCACACAGTACCATTTGACACTGAAAAGCAACAATAGGTATTTGGACATCAAGGTCTTTGGCTAAATGTGGGAGCATGAAAATAAGAAGTATCAAAATTTGACATAAAATTTTGTAGAAGAACCGTATTCTTTGAAAAGCTGAACATGTCACTTTCAGGGATTAATTATATTCATGTAAGCAGCATTGAACTATTTCTGTGGCATATAAGCAACAAATTTGCTTTCCCACATCCTTTTCGTTACTCCAGTTAAAATAAAAGCTTTCTGTGAAGGAAATTTAACACATTAGCAGCTTGTATGAGTCACTGAAGAGAGAAATGAAGAAAACAGCAATGTTGTTCTAAACAGTTGTTTTTACCATGCAGCTCTGTGCTTATAATGGGATCTCCCAGGAATGCTATGAAATACCTACAGCATCAGGAATGGATTGAAAAAAATACTCAGTATTTACCCAGTCACCAGTGCAGTCAGTATCATATCGGATGTGGGCAGTGCATGTGAATTTAAATATACAAATAAATTCTGACTAGCTCAGTTACTCGGAATAACAAACTATAATAAAAGGCTGACAGAACTCAATAATTTTGTAATTCAAAACAAATTTTGTGATTTGTTTATATACAAATATGTGTTGATATTAGAAATGAAATCTGGGATGTGGTGACCTACACACCCTGCGTGGTTTGCTAGGTATTCAGCGGAAGCATGTTCTGTGTTTTATTGGATTTTTCCTAAATAATTTTTTAAAAAATATAGTTGAATTTCTCCCAGCTAGGTAAAGATCTTGCTAGGCTGCTTGGCAAGCAGTAAAATATTAATTCCTCAGAATCAGTGGGAAATCAGGGCATAAAGATGGTTCATCCTCAGTTTTAAGGCTTGGGACCAATTAACGTGCTTTGGGACCTCTCTGCGTACTCCGGGGTCCAGGGCTTCTTTAAAGTGTAGGAACCCATGTCAGTTGGAATCACATTCAAAGAGTGTTTTGTAGGAATCAGCAGGAAATTCTATGGAGCCACGGCCAGTATTACCACCACAAAAGGCAAATGTGTATAGTATAATTTTTTTTTTCTCAGTTTCAACATAGATTACCATTTCCCTGTGTTCTTTAACTGATTCTCCCTCACCCCCCACCTAATTGATTTTAAGAGGTACCAAAGGAAAATCATGAGACCTTTGCACACTGTTAATAATTGCCTGGTTTCAATTGCTTGATTAATCAATTAATAATGGATGTAAGAATAACTCAGAATATAAAACTATTTAGGTGATATCTCATTATTTATATTAAGAAGGCTCTAACTATTGTATGAATGTGAATATTTTCTGTGCTTAAAAGACCTTTAATCAATATCTTTCCCCAAGACTACCACATTTTTTGGACTTTTGTGTCTTAGTCTGTATCCATGCCATCAAATATCATGTAGGATTGCTGAGGATTTTCCTGCTATTTGCACGAATGGCTACCTTCCTGTGTTTCTATTATTTTCTTAAACATTGATTTGCTGTCACTTTCCTGAGCAACCTCTGTTTGTTTATTTGTTGGAACCTTTTTTATTTAGTTTATGTACTCTGACTTGGCATGGGTAATACTACCAAAGTATTAGATGTGCTTTTTTGTGATGTAATTGAAATGCACAGAGCTTCAAAATGCATTAAGGTACAGGGAAGCCTTGGGTTCTAATAGCTCACAAATTTATGGCCATGTTTTACTTTAAAATTTTAACCTTTATCATGATATGATAGAAAATATGAATTTCTGATGAAGGAATTGGATATATAATAGAGTAGATAATTTACAGTCTGTAAGAGCATGTGCATGTATGTCTATAGTCATACATATATCTACCTTCATATAAATATATAGTTTGTATTTGAGAATAAAAAAAGATATTTTCTTTTTCAGCACACTTTATTCATTCAGATAATATCTGTAATCTCTTTTTCTCTAATATATTTATTTTCACTTAAAGTTCATGTCTTCTATGGGCAGATCTTCCTGTCTATAAAGTCAGAAGTTACTTGTTTTTCTATCCAATTTAATATATTATCTATTTGTTTTGTTCCCCTGAAATGAAAGCTCTTTAGTGTGAGGATTTGCTGTTTGCTTGGCAGAACTTACCTGTTATGCAATATCATGTACACTCATGGGACTGCATAAATTTAAAACAAAAAAATAGGGGTTTTCCATTATGATGAAAAATGCGTGGGCTGCCCTGAGAAGATTACACAGAGTAGCAGTAAATCTTTGAAAGCAGAAGTACTTCAGGCAACTGGTGAATGGATGTTTAGCTCTGCTAGTACTGGCTGGAGACAGAGCTTGACACACTTCATCAAACACCCATCTCGTTATTGTCAGCTCAGTTGAATTTGGATGCCCATGAGGTTGGATCAAAGAATATTTAGGGCTTTCTGCTCATGTTGAAGAGTGTTATCATTCCCCAATTTGCTGTTTACAAGGGTATGGGCTTTTAAAAGTCTTTCATTGCTCAGACAGATGAAATTTGGTCTTTACAAAAAAAGAGAAAAAAATTTATTTGTGGAAGAAACAAAATGTTTCATGAGAAAGGACAAGAAAATCTATCCTGGAAGAGCAGTTAATTGTATGCATGAACAAATATATTTTTCAGTAAGTCTTGTTAGCACTGTTTCCATGTTGTACAACTGAATCACAACCCATTAATGACCAATTTTTATTCATTGCTAGCCACTCTGGATAAATTAATGAGATATGTTAGTCCAGTTAAGGCTCTGGGCTGGGTATGTTCATGAGGAGATCAGAAATTCTCAAAGCATCATTTTCTTAGTATAATCATTTACACTGACATCTCCATTTGTGTTAGATTGGACATTAGGAAAAGGTTCTTCACCCAGAGGGTGGCTGGGCACTGCAACAGGCTCCCCAGGACAGTGGGCACAGCACCAAGCCTGACAGAGTGCAAGGAGCACCTGAACAGTCCTAGTCATATGATTCAGCTTTAGGTAGTCCTGCAAGGAGTAGGGATTTGGATTTGATTGCCCCTTCCAATTCCAGATATTCTATGATTCTGTGAATTTTAAAGGTGGAATAGACATTAGATGTACAAGACAATTTCATACTCTTGTATACAATTATAGGACTCTTAAGTGTGTTGGTAATGGAAATATTTTTTTGTGACCTAGAATTACTTCATTTTTTAGGTACTCTGTAAAAGCAGCAACAAGACTTCTAAACTATGGACTCAAAGTGGCAGCCAAGGTCCCCAGTGGAACAGAGCAGAAGTGTTCTTAGGAATTCGTTCAAATTTTCAGGTGTGTCTTCATATGTGATATGTTTCCTGGAGAGCTGGCTGTTAGTACTTCCATATTAAGCATTCTTCACCTTCTCATTTCCCTTTTTATACCACACATGTACCTCTCCTCCCAAATAGAAGAAATCGTCTTTTTGGCTGTCTGATTGGTTATCTGAGCAGGACTCAATTTTTGGAGATTGCTCACTCCTCTTTAATCTCAGACTGCTATCCTTTTTTAAGACTGAGAATCCCTTCTATCCTTGAATCCAACTCTGCTTAAAATATTCTGCTTCTTTCTCCTTCGTGTGCAGTAAGTAAAAACATCTGGGTTTTGAAAAAAGAACCTTGAGTATGATGTTCTCTTTGAAATCAGAGCAGATTCCCAAGCCTCTTAGAGGCTTGCTTTGTTGTAGACTTATGAAAAAAAATCCCAAAAAACCAGCTATAGTCAGTAACATGTTTTTAAAAGAGTTACATTTCCTGATACTTCTGTCTTGGAATTTTAATGAAATTTAAAAATTCTTTTTACATTCACAGGAATAAATGATGGATGGCAGACTAGTCTTTTTCAGAGTTACTTTGCAGAAGTAGGTGGTACCCTTGCCATTAATTCAGGATGAGTGGGGACTAGTATGTCTTTGAGTGGCATGACTTATTTCCTTTTTTTTGTGTGCTTGGTAATGTTAGCAGATGGTCCTTCAATAACTGTAGTGACAGATCTGTACCAAATGTAGTACAAGATTTTGTAGAATTATGCTTTGACAGTAAGAACTGACCACTTCATATGAAAAGATTTGTGAGGACCAATTTCAGTCTCTGTTCTTTTCATGTTGTGTGTATAAGCTGTTCTCTATCTTATCAGTGGCTTACTGTAATAGCTCTGTAATTTTTATTAGGTTATTTTCAGGGCGAAACGTGGTGTTAGTTACATGGGAGACGTGGCAGTGGATGATATTACCTTTGAAGATTGTTCCCCTCTGCTTATCTCAGACAAACCTTGCACATCAGAGGAATTCATATGTGCCAACAAGTACTGCATCCCAAAGAATAATCTGTGTGATTTTGTAAATGACTGTGCAGATAACTCAGATGAAAGCCCTAGTATTTGCAGTAAGTATGGTAGTTTTTTAAATATAATTATCATAAATAACCTGCCTGCTGTGAATTTTTATTACTCAAATATTTTTGACAGCTCAGCTAAGAAAGCAAACAAGAAGGTAATAATTTAATTCTATTCCTTGGCTTTTAAGGATTTTAAATTACTATTATTTAATTTAAAGTCACACGAATGAAAATACAAAGAACTGCTAATGAATTTATTAAAATAACTCAGAAAGCAGCTGTCTTTAAAAGCAGAATATAATTATCCTGCTTTCCATATGAAAAGAATGTATTAAAGCTGAAAAAAATAATTCAAGCATAATGCCTTTGGGAGATGAGGGACCTACCTTCTTAGATATTTCAAGCGTTATCAGGTCTCAGCAAATCATTTTAATCTGAATATTGTACAATTTTGGTTTTACAAGACATATCAAGAAGCAGCATGTGTAGTATCTGATTCAAAGAATGATATTTCCTACCAAATGGCTCCTCCTGGATCACAATATATGGTATTAACATCTCCTTTTTTTCTACTACTACTCACACAATCAAATTTGCATTGTTTGGTACCATATTAACAGTTGCCTCATTTTTCTTAAGATTATGAATTCAGTTTATCAAATTCTCAGTCAATACATTTCTATGAAGCAAAGGTATGCTGATATCCTACAAAAGCTAGGGTACATGGCAAAGGAATCATGTTTTGCAAATTATTTTCATACTATTAAACTACTCAATGATTTCCCGTCCAGGAAGAGTACATCACTAACCTATATGGGACCAGTTCAGATCTTCTGCAATTAAAAATGAGGAGTATTCCAAGTTGTTATTACTCTGTTGAAAAAGGTTCTCAAACTTTGGCTTTTATTTTCTGGAATTTTCAAAAACTGTTTATTCATGGAGTTTTTTGGGGGTTTTTTTTTAGTTTTCTGGATTGTCTGTCTTTCCCATGAAATATCATCAGACAAGTAAAAACTGAAGCATTAAGGGCAAAATACTTCAAATAAACTGATGGGATCTAGTTTTGCAATTACCACAATGAGGATTTTATTCTAATTTCCCATTGGAAGAGATGAATTGAACCAGCCCTACAAAGTGAATGCTTTCCTCTAACATGTTTTTTAATTATTATTTTTACGTAACGAAAAAAATTGTGAAATTCTTTATAAAAAATTTCCCTAATTGCATCTTTATTGTAAGCTTTACAGTGAAGCATTATGGTGCTTCAAAAGCATGGGAGTCATTTAATATGCAAGTGCACAATCATCTGCAGTAACTTGAGCTTCTAAGCAGGCTGTCTAAATTCTCTCTTTCATCAGTGGAGTAACTTGCTTTCAGGCTGAAGTTCATGCAACTTAAAATCAGTTGTTTGAGTTAGATTAAATAAATTGTCCTGTAGATATGAGTATTTCTCTTTGTTGACTCTAGAGATCCTACAAGGACATCTAAATTTAGATTAAGTAATACCCAATATATACAGCATAATCAGGGATATTAGTGCTCATGCCTTACGGTCTTGATTCTTGAAAACCTGTCTTTAAAATAAAATGGTCAGCTGTATGCATGAATTTTATTGACTTAAGATGGAATTTTTAAATAATGGAAGGAATTTCTTTCTGAATAATATTGAAATATTAAGTAATTAAATCAGTTAAAAAATATGATTATGACGAATTTTATGGGCAGTTGCATTCAGTTGAGTTAATCTACAATTTGGGATTTTCATAAAAGATAATCGTATCATTTAGCACATCAGGTTTGGGTTGGTTTTAATTGTTATTTCAAATGGCATTGTATTTGCAGACAAAGGTAAAAGACAGTGAAGCTAGTTTTCCTAAATAGCTCATATTTTTAAGAAATAGTTTCTAAATTTTTCTCTTTATGACATTCATAGATTAAAATTTAAAAAAAGAAATATTTTATTTTATTTTATTTTATTTTATATGAGCCTGAAATTTTTGTGGTAGCTCTCTGTCCTGTTTTGGTCCATGTCTAGATTCCATGGATTCTAGCTCCTTGGCCTCATTACTGATGCTTCTGAGTTCCTTTTAGTTAAATAAAACTACTTTCAAGTGGCTGAACTTTATAAGACCTCAGAATAGGCTCAGATTTTGTTTACATTTTGGAAGAGACTTTTTTTAATTTCTGATATTGTCCTACAAAATGATCCATACAGTTTCCGAATTTATCTTCAAAGCACTTTCCTTTTCAGCAGTAATAGTAAGAATATTCAGGGCACAGTTGAAAGTCTCTCGAAGTCTCTGCTGAAATTCCAGCCTACTTCAGCAATTTTAGTCTTGGTAAACATTAAAATGAATTTATACATTTATAGAGAGAAAAATATACAGAACTTAAACTTGTAGCATGATGAAATTGACTTAATTTATGTGCACAGTTACATGGTTACTCACCATGATGGCTGTTTTGACATTCAAGATTCAAAAATGCATGTTCTTTCGTATAAAAATCAACCAAAATTATGACAGCTTTCTCCTTTTCTAGGCATTAAGTACAACTTAAGGAGAAATGTAGATTATCATAGAATCATTTAGGTTGGGAAAGACCTTTAGGATCATTGAATCCCACTCTTAACCTAGCATTGCCAACTCCACCACCAAGCGCCACATCTACATGCCTTCTGAAGACCTCCAGGGATGGTGACTCAATCACTTCACTGAGCAGCGTGTTTCAATGCTTGACAACCCTTTCAGTGAAAAAATTTTCCTGGTATCCAATCAGCCTCTACTGGTGCAACTTGAGGTCCTTTTTTCTTCTCCTAGCACCTGTTACTTGGGAGAAGACACCGACCCCCACCTCGTAGCAACCTCCCTTCTGCTAGTTGTCAGGAGCACTAAGGTCACCCCTGAGCCTCCTTTTCTCCAGACTAAACACCCCCAGCTCCCTCAGCCACTCCTCATCAGACCTGTGCTCCAGGCCCTTACCCTTCTTTGGACACAATCCGCCAGCAACTTTATTATCTGTGTTTCTATATTGGCTAATAAAATACAAGTGAATTGAGGAATTTTTCAAAAGTAGGCTAACTTTGTGTGGGATTCAGCTCAAGGTTATCACACCTGCGTTTATCTTTTGCCTATATGTGTCTGTATAGTGACTGTGTTTTTATGGTGCTCAATACATTCATTTGAATGTATCTGTTCCCTAGATATAGGCATTTGCTCTTGTTCTCACCTGAGCTTAACATGTTCCTTCAGAAAGAGGCTGGTTTTCTGCATGTGTCTTGAATGCCCTAGGGAGGTCAATTAAGACCCTAAGGAGCTAAAATAGGTTACTAAATTTGGTTGCATTTACACCAAGGATTCTGTTGACTGTAATAAAAAAAGCACTGAGACCCACCTCATATATATGCAAGTATATCTATCCTATTATTATAGTCTAGAACATTAAAAAAGCTGTTTTTAATGAGATACATGGATATTATTTTTTTATAGTGAAGCTTTTTTTTCCCCATGGATTTGAGTACTACCTTGTACTATATGTACCTAATTAACTACTTGAAAATAAATCTCTTTTCATGTGTGTGCAAATAAATTTCAGGTACATCTATTGGGCATTGCAATTTTGAGTTTGAACTTTGTGGATGGAAGCAAGATGAAGATGATGATTTCGACTGGCACCTCAGAACTAGCAGTACTACAAAACTGGGCACTGGACCAGCTACTGATCATACACTGCAAGAGCCGTCTGGTCATTATATTTTTATAAAGAGTTCATTTTTTCAGCTACCAGGACAGAAAGCTAGGATTTCTAGTCCAGTCCTAAGCAGAAGGAATAAAAACTGCAAGGTATGTGAGGGTGTGGTAGTAGCAGGAATGAAGAATTTGCTTTCTAGATTCCACCAAGGGAGTACTCCTAAAATGATTAAAGATGATTACTAAACTAATTCTTGAGAAAAAATAACCCATCTTGTTGTAGAGAAGTCAGGATCTGATCTTATTTCATTGAAATCACAAGAAAAGAGATATCTTGGTGCAGGAGAATTGTTCTGGAAGTAAATGAATACTCTGGGAGATTCAGATGAAGCTGACAGTGAAGGTAGTGTCTGATTTACCATGTCTTATGCAACCTGTCCAAAGTAACAAACAACTATTTAAGGGTTTCTGATTTTATGGAGAAAGTGTGTATAAGTGCAGTAGTAATTGATTTTCAGAGAATACAACTGCAAAGGGAAGAGTGTGTGACAGATTTTGTCACCAGCTTTTCTCTGGAGAATGGAGAAGTGTAAGCCTTGATCTTCCAAACCAGTACAGCACATTGTAGTGACTTCAGCTTGAACATTTCTTTGCAAACCTGGAATAAAAAGTTTCCTGATTTTGATAACATCTTTTATAGTCTTTGCTAAAAGTATAATTTCCCAGAAACTTTAGCCATGCCTTGTTTTGAACTTCAAGTTCGCCTTTATACATCTAATAAGTAGGTCTCTCAAGAAGATAATTTTGATTAGGCCATTTTTTAAAAAGCTTTTGAAATGAACTGTTTGTGTGATCACAGAAATATGCTCATCAAAGGAAGACTGTCTTAGACTGAAATAGTCCTAAACAATTTACTGGCTATGAAGGTGACATCTCTGTGTAAAATGTCTGGTCGCTTGCCTCTAGTTTCATTTATCTCATACTATTCATGAGGAAAATCAAAACAAGGAAAGAGTTTGTCTGAAACTCGGAAAGTGTTCTGCTTATGTTTGAGATTTTAACCAGTTCATTTTACTGAAATACTTCTGTCTGAAAACTCTCCAAACTCTTTATAGATAAGAAAGTCAAGAAGTATTAAACATAAAATCAAACAATTGTATGATTCAAAAGAAAACTTGACTAATTATGATATTCAGTAGCCATTATATAAATCTATATAAATTATATAAATCTAGCCATTATAAAATTATCTTCAAAATTGGAACCATGTTAATTTTTTATGCCTAAAATACATATATAAAAAAAAATCTGCTTACACAAGTGTGGAGATCTCAGCCTTCTGATTCTAGCATTATATTTGAGAGTATCTCTTTCTCTACATTATCTGGTTTTATGCTCTAAAAACACCTTTTCCATTTTTAATTTCTATGAAGAGAAAATCATGCAAAAAAAAAAAAAACCTGAGAATGACATGTTCACCTCTGTACTGTTATGATGTATCACACATCAAATGCAATTAAGTGCTTGAAGCGTAACTATGGGAAACTGTTGCTTTTATCACATGAAAAATCATTTGCAAAATTGTGCAGGTTTAGGCACCTTGTACAGACCAAACTCTTGACACCTATGATGTGGCCTGAAACAGTCAGTCATATTTGTGATATTTTACTTTTTGAAGGTTCTGAGCAGTTTTGAAACTTACACGTAGTCAAATGACCAAAGTGAAATTTCTGGTACAGGAAATTGTATGAAGGGAAGAAAATATTTCAAGGTCTGAAACTTCATCTTATAAGATCAGAGAGTCCCTTCAAGTATTTTACTCCTTCCTATGGGTTATTTGAGAAGAAAATGCTAAATCATATATTGCAACTGATTTAGTTTGTGATCTTAGACCCTTTAAGATAAATGGAAAAAGGAACATTTACATCAACAGGACAAGTTTCAGGCAGAGAAAATAAATATACATCAGCAATTATAAAGGGACATGCATGAATAAAAATCTTTTTGATTATTTTCTAATTGCATGCTCTAAAATCTACATAAACACATTTTTAACCAGAAAATTGTTCAGTAAACTGAAGTTGTTTCATATATTGTAAATGGCACTACTCCATTCCTCTGTTTCCTTATAAAGTATCTTAGTTCTTTTACATTTATATGCAAGAGTCATTCAAAGGGATTCAAGATTAGCTTTTGAAGATTTTAATGCTGGTTTTAAAGTTTGGCTTGTGGAATAGTTAAAAGATTGCCACTAGTCAGGTTTTTTTTGTTGCATTTTGATTAAATTACTGTTCAATCAGTAAAATTAATGCCTACTTTGAATGCTACTAGTAATGATCAATTTAAGAATTAGAGCAAATACAACAGCAGAATTTGTCTGAAGTCATGTATTGCATACTTTATGCTCTTGCTTTTGCTTACAGATAATTTTCTATTATCATATGTATGGAGCTCACATTGGATCGTTGATTATCTACCAGAGAACTACATTGAAACATGAAAAAATTCTCCTTAATCTTACTGGAAACCAGGGAAATTTCTGGCAGCGCAAGGCACTGACCCTGTCTGGAGATGGAGATGAAGATTTTCAAGTTGTCTTTGAAGGGATAGCTGGAAAAGGTCCCAAAGATGGCATAGCACTTGATGACCTCACGTTTTCCAGGGAGTGCTTACCATCCCAGGAGTTTTTACCAGCAGAACCCACAAAGCTACCTCCAACAGGTATGTTCCTGCTATGGATAGTCTGTGTAAGTTTGGAAAGAAGGACTAACAGCATTGCTTTCATTTCTTTGTCTCTCTTTCAAAAGAGAAATAGTATACATATCTTGCTAACGACATGTAGAAATTAAAACACTTTTAGACAGCCCATGAAATTCTAATAAAATTATTTTATTAAATAATTGTTTGGGTACTGAGTCAACCCTTGTGAATCTGCAAAGTTTCTTGTCCAGCCATGTACACTTAGCCAAAATCCTGCTTAATTCAGTAGGATCTATTTATCAAAAGTTGTAAAATAGAGTTGTAGAATAAAGAACTGAATGGGACAGAGCTAATGTGGGTAATTTGCAATAAGGCCAGGAGGCTTAAATGGTTTTTTGCTGGTGGGAATTGCTACTAATACTGCTTAGGCACCATATCCATATTCTGCCTGTGTGGTATGGTGCCAGCATCAGTGCAATTATTTGCACCATCCTCACTTACTGCACTAGGGAAATAAGACTCAGAAAACGTTTACCAGAAATAATACAGTTTTGATGGGGATGAATCCCAATAACCCCAAGGTAAGAGCTACTCATGAAAGCACTGATGCTGTACATTAGCAATATTTGCTTGGACACAAATGATTTCTTTTTGACAGAACAGGACAAATCTTTTTCCTCCTTCCACATTTATCACAGAGCTACTGAAATGTAACCCCTGAAGTGGAATTTAGGAGATGCATTTTGGTCCTGGGCCTACTACAAATTTCCTGCATGGCTGCAGAAAGTAATTTTATCTCGCTTCTCCGTCTTTCTGATCAATAAAACAAAGTTAATATTTCCCAGTGTCAAGGACTACCACGAGAATGGATCATTAATTTATGCAAGGAACTTTGCTGTGTTACTGCTGCTAATGAGTAGCCTTCCCCTTTAGGATGTCATTAAGCACTGCTCAGGCATTGGGAAATAACACTGATGAGACGACATCAAGCCCAAGAAATTGCACTGAACTTCGAGCACAAGATAAGCAGGGAAGACATGGGCAAAATTTTCCAGACATCTCTCTGATAAGGTGCCAGTTACAGTACTATTGGCTTCTTCTGCCCAGCCTGTCATGGAAATTTATTGCAAATGAAACTGGTGTTTTAAAGTTCAGCTTTATATTAACATTACTCCAGGAGGAACACTAGCCAAGGTTTCTGATTCTTTATTTTTGTTGTATTCAGACTCTATCCTCTTAATGGGAGATGCAAGTCCCTGTGGCAATGTTAGAAGTTTTAAAAGCCTTGGTTTTGATAGTAAAGGATGTTCCAAAACACTTTTATGTTTTATAATAAAAAAGCTACTAAAATCTCAGGAAAGAGCCACCAGAGACTGATTTCTTGGTGTAGCTCATCTAAGATGTACTTTGTGAACTTCATAGGTTCACAACACTTTAAGGCAATAGTTTAAATTCACCCTTATAGTAAACCATATTTTTAATATTGAAAAATTTTACTTGTCCAGGATGAGAGTTTACATGACCCACTGAGGGGTTCAACTTACAGCTGCTACTTAGCAGTGGTATCCGTTTGCATCCTTGCTTGAAACTGGGTCTGCTTCTGCCTATAGAAATGCTCTGAACTGTGGCAAAATGCATGCTGGATGTTGTGAGAAGTGCTCTGTAATGCAACTTTTTAAAATAGAACCACCTAGAATGGCCACGATGATCAGCTGCAAAAATCTGCAGCCCTAGACTTAACTGCTTATATGTAGAAATAAAAGAAAGATTAACCAAAAGTAAAACACTTATATCCATTGCTCAATTTTTTAAAAGTTTCTGAGGATAAAGAAGATCATGCAGCAAAGATCTGTTTCTTTCTTGTCTCCAGCTAGGGAAAACATTTGCTAAGAAAGTAGAAATGCTTCATCTTTAAGAGAGAAATTTTTAGTTTTTGAGGTCTGCTCTAATACAATTCCTTTTCAATTTTTTCTTTTAGATAATCTTTGTAATATACACATCAGAGGAGATCCTTCTGAGTCTTATTGAGCCATATCCCTGTGTAAGACAAGTATACTAGGGTGTCTTTGCTTGTTATTTCTGCACACAGAGTCATATGGCAATGAATGTAGTGTAAAGACAAAATAGAACAGAGTCATTAAATGTTCTCACCTATAACACAGGCTCTTACTGTTCAGAAGAATTTTTCCCTGACTCTATATATAAACACCTTGAAATTCTGCGCATTAACAGAAATATATTCTAAGGTGGTTGTTTCTTTCAGCCAAATATGCAGTAATGTTTAAAGGCTGGAAGTGAGCACTGGACAGCTAGAAAAAATAATTTTGATAGTTAGCATTGTAATTTTCTACAAACTACAGGATTCTGTAGATTGTTCTCAACATGCTGCTTAGCAACAACAATGCTGAAGTGCAAAGCCACTGAGAACCACTGAAATTGCTGGGCCTGAGAAACAATAAACATCATTTTAGGCTGGCCCTTATCAAATTTTCATTGTATTAAAATCAGTTTTTACTCGTATGCTACAATGGTACTGTGTGCAGGAAAATGCGAAGACAATTTTGTTCTAGCAACGCTATTTGTGCCTATTGCTGTGTCTCTGCAGTGTGCTAAGATTCTTGAGTTAGATTCAGCCTTATGTAAAGGGCTGCCTGTACCCACATGAGCCCATAAAGAGTCCCTGGCCACACTGAACCTTGTGAAAGTTGCAGTTGTTTCTGTATTTGCTTTGGGTGGTGAGGTTTTGGTAGCTGGGGGCTATAGGGGTGACTTCTGTGAGAATGTGCCAGAAGCTTCCCTCATGTCTGACAGAGCCAATTTCAGCTGGCTCCAGGATGGACCCACTGCAGGCCAGCGCTGAGCCCACCAGTGATGGTGACAGCATCCCTGTGATAACAGATTTAAGAAGGGGAAAAGTTGTTGCACAACAGCAATTGCAGCCAGAGAGAGGAGAGAGAATATGCATGAGAAAGAGCTTTGCTGTCACCAAGGTCAGGGAGGAAGGAGCAGGAGGAGGTGCTCCAGGTGCTGGAGCAGAGATTCCCCTGCAGCCTTTGGTGAATACCATTGTGAGTTAGGCTGTTTCATGGCAGCCCGTGGAGGTTAATGGTGGAATAGTTATCCACAAGTTATCCATGAGTAATATCTTATACTTACAGTTGTTTACAAAGAGACACCATGGATTTCACAACAATTTCCATGATCTCTAAATTTGATTTTCCTCTCTTCTTTCTATCCCTTCCCTCCTGCAGTGTTGTTACTGACTATAAAAATTGCATATCCCTTCATCAGAGTTTCTGCTCATGTCTCTGTACTATTCACCTGGGAATACAACAGCTGCCAAGGGCTGCCTGATCAGATTAGCAGGCTACAATAAAGAAAAGTTATTCCCGGAGACTACAGAACTGGTATCTGCTGACTTCAGTTTTGGAGAGAAGACAGTTATTTTCAGCAAATTAAAAGCAATTCACCGAAGTGTGGAACATGTCTTTAAGAATTTTGAGAATATAAGAATATTAACAGAGAATCACATCAAGGTCCATTTCACTTGATATCCTGTCTACTGATGTCAGTGAGATGCTGAACATATATGATACTTCCTCTTAATGTTCCTAATATTTCCTTTTTAGGAGACCTTATGAACCAAATGTGGTTTTGGATATGTACTAAACCTTAATGTATTTGCCTTCTGTATGGAGCTTAGTTTCCCTGGAAACACATTCAGAAGTATAGCCCCTTCTCACTTTTTGCAGCAAGTTGTACAGTTCTGCCACCGGCTGAGAAAGTGACTCTGTTTTCACCGTCTCCTTTCACTGAAAATAGTGAACAGCCAAACATACCTACTCCATATTGTTCTCTGTGCAATCATCCTTATGCAACACTATACACTGAAGGAGTTTCAACTTATTTCTTACATGGAAACTATTCCGTATGTTTTCCTTTCTCTGACTTTTAAAAAAACCCACGATACTCTTTTGGGATTACAAAATCAGGTCTGTGTAGAGCAGTAAGGAAATGAATGACCAGTAGAATGATACTGTAACAAAATGATTCTTTTTCTCTTTTCTCTCTTTCCTGAAAAATCCTAAAGCCTTGATTGTTTTGTCCTTTTTGAACATTGGGCTTTTGTGTTCCTGGAACAGTTTCAGTACTGTGCTGTGTCACTCTTTAGGAGTGGTAGTGATAGGATTTCACAACCTGTGAAAGACGGACTGTGTTATTCTGTGTAACTCAATTAACATCACATTTCATTGTCACTCAGGATGCAATTAATTTGCTAAACTGTGATTGTTTATCTCCATTGTAGTTGTAGAAAATAACTGACACACCGGTTGGGGCTGGATTATAGGAAAGTAAGTGCCCTGCAATGGCAGCTGATGTCAGGAAGGTTTTTTCAGTTCATAACTAGCACTGGGTACAGCCCCATTAAGCCACTTCCTTTTCACAAAAAGACTTTTCCTATTATTCATAGTTATTCCTTGCTTATATCACCCTGAATACCTTTGTATCACTGGCAAAGTTTCTTAACTCATAATTCGCGCACTTCCCTTGTGTTTTATAAGAAAACATTAAGGAATATTGCCTTGCTGTTTTTCTGTTCTTTCCTTGTTTGTTTGTTTTTTTTGTTTTGGTTGGTGTGGTTTTTTTGTTCCATACTGATTTTTGAATCAAGTTTCTACTTCACAAAAAAAATTAAAATGCATAGAATTCAGTAATCAACATAATTAAAATAAATATACACAAAGTAATAGAACAATCAGGAAATCAGATTTGCCAAAAATATTTTCATTTGAAATATTGCTCAAAACTCTAGAGTGTACTCTAAAGGCCAAAGGATATTGCTTACATCACTCTTTTGCAGTTGTAATTAGATCTATAAAAGTTTATGGACACTTAAATAGAAATAACTTTGGCAGTTTTTGTAACTAATATATAATTACAAGAATAATAAAATTTTATGCTTCAGTGCATAATATGATCTACTGAAAAGAGGAAAAAAATATCTCTTTATGCAGAACTAATCAAATAACAAAGCACTTATAGCTTCCTTTGAAACAGCCCGCACTGACCATTGCCTGAGAGAACAGGATGTGAAACGAATGAAGTAGAATTTCTAAAGCATTTTAAAACCAGTTCTGGGAAGAGAAAGAAATAAAAACAGAACTGAAACCAAACAAAAATAAAAAATTAACCCTGAAGCAACAACAACAAAAGCCTAAAGAAGCCCAACCAAACAAAGACCCTCCACAAAGCCCCCAAACAAAAACAAGCCTATAAAGAGGACTTATAATTTCTTTTGGAGGACTGATTCTGTCTATAGTTGCCTTAATTATGTACCTCAGGTTGTGAAATTTTTTTTCTTCATTAGTACCTGAACAGCAATATAGTCTCAGATGTAAGTAGAATGAAGTCCCATGCAAGTTGCAACTTTCATTTTTACCTATAAAATAATACAAAAGGTTTCTCATTATGGTATTTTAAAACTAAGAAATCGACATGTTTATTTTTTCTCTCTCCTTTCTGATACAGTATACCATTACTTCCATATTATTCAGAAAAATGGTGGAAATACTGTAGAATATGTGGATTGGTTTAGGAGCTTGATATGAAGCTACTGCTTTTGACTATAAAGTAGTCATTCATACAGGTGACTTGAATTCAACTTCCACATATATTCTCCACCCGTTATGATGAAAATTGTTGAGTGTGAAGGAGAAAAATATACAGCCTACAGATTTTGGTTGTGTATCTTCTAATTCTGTTAAGCTTTTTCCTGTCAAATTCCAAGTCTGTGTAATTATAATCACCGTACTTTATCAATTTAAGTGGAAATACTGCCCTTGTACCACCTTTTTAATTCTACAGTTTCTTCTGATCATTTTTCCTTGTTGGTAGCTTGGACTCTGATTTATCTCCTTTTATTTTGAGCTCTAGACTTACTAGATTGCATAATGGTTTGAAAGCAATGTGCCCATTTGCTAAACTAAAGAAGAAAATCCCATATAGTTGTACCAGTCTAATTTGAAAAATAATGATAAAAATTTAGAATGGGTTGTAATTTCAAAGGAGTTAAAAATATCTTTTCCAGTATTCTGTGGGGATTTAGGACACATTTTAGTCCCTAATCAACTACAACAGTTGAATATACAATAAAGTATGTTCAGTAAAGATAATGTGCAGAAATTTCCCATAATTTATTATAATTTTATGTCAAAGAAACAAATTTTTTCCTCTAGGTATTCCCAGACCTAATACCTTGAATGTGAAATTAA
This sequence comes from Corvus kubaryi, assembly GCF_017639235.1. Lineage (NCBI taxonomy): Eukaryota > Metazoa > Chordata > Aves > Passeriformes > Corvidae > Corvus > Corvus kubaryi. The sequence continues at coordinate 39,483,324 of NW_024581137.1, forward strand.
AGCTCACAAATTTTTTTGTAGCAGCAGTCAGATGAGAGCAGAGCCTGGATTGGGCCCATAACTGATTACAACTCTAGAAACTGGCCAACAGAATGTGATTAATGTCATCTCAGTACATGATTAATGTCATCTAAGGTCCTTGGATGTAGGGCATTGTCAGCACTTGTTTTTCGGTTTCACAAAACTATTTAACATCTTCAAAACTTTCTTTAGCCCTTGGGTCTCCAAAGACTTGTTTCTGAGAAAGGTGTCCCAGAGCAGGCATCCAAATAAATATAAGGTTGGGAGAAATGAATTTTCAGTGCTGGCAGTTTGATGTGAGCCTCTGAGCAGCAGGTGAGGGCAGGTATTTATATCTACATTCATAGTATGAGCTGGTAATTCCTTTTGGCAATGAGTAGCTAGGGTTTGGGAATAGCTTTTATAACCAAACTGCTCCAAAAAGTGTAAGAGGAATTCCTGATACTATATTTATAAAGGAGAACCCTCTTAAAGAGCCCTGCTCTTTCATTTTCTCCCTACTGGGAGAACCAAATAAGAAGACTTTTGCCAAATCCGAGCTTTCTCAGGCCCACCAGTGCTGCTGACATTATTAGCTCTCATTACTAGACTTTTCCCTATGTGTTACATATTACACATTCAGAGCTGGACTTTCTTTGGGTGAACTGAGAACGTGAAAGCTCTAACGCTGCTCTGCATTCCAAGAATTAGATAACAAATTACTCTTACTGGTGTGCAATTACTTTTCTTTTTCTCACACATCTAAAAGTAGAGAAATGATGTTACAGTACAGAGCTTTCTTAGAAACACTGAATGTTTCTACTGTTAAGTCTTGCAACAGCAAAAGTAATCTGAAAAAAAAGTTGTATTTCACAGTATCTAGTCCTATTTTACCTTAAGTGCAGTACACCTTTGCTGGGCATTTGAATTTTCTAGACGTCCTGGAACAAAATTTCTTATGTGTGGTTAAGACTGAAGACAAGTGTGGTTCTTTATTCTCCTTCTCTAAATCTAGGAAACAAGATCTAACTCAAATGTTTTTTAAGTTTATACTTTCTGCTTTACACCAAGAAAGATTTCAGGCAACTCACTGCACAGCTTCATTTTCATTCTCTGATATTTTTTCTCGAATTTTTCAACAGAATATGACTTCCAAGTAAAATGATATTTTAGCTTTCACAAGGTACCCAGCTGTCGCAAGATGTGCCTGGGTGCTCTTTAGCGTTAGGATAAAGAAAGTTAATACACAAATAAGTGGTAAAAAGACTGTTAGCTGTCAAAATTTATTAAGCATTTTTGGCTGTGGAAGGACCACAATCATATTTTGCTTAAAAGTCAGATAACCCCCTTGGTCCATCATCCATGTTGAAGACAGAGGTAACGAATGTACTGAACACCTCTGCCTTTTCTCTGTCCCTGTTTGTAAGGAGACCATCCTCCTCCTGTAGTGGGTCGATTGTCATTAATATACTTGAAAAAACTCTTTTTATTGTCCCCAACAGCTCTGCTCAGCTGAGCTTTAGCCACACAAATTTATTCACTACAGTGGAAAGCAGCATCTCTGTATTCTTCCCATTTCACCTGCCCTTGCTTCTGCTGGCCATACACCTTCCTTTTTTGCCCTTTTTCCAAGAGAAGATTCCTGTTCAGCCAAGATGGCTTTCTGCCTCACCTGCTTGACTTTTGACATTTGGGAATTGCCTGCTCCTGTGCCCTTAGGAGGTGATGTTTAAAAAGCAACCAACACTGATGGAGCCCAGCACTTGCAAAAACATTTTCCCGGGGGAAACTCACTAATTGCCTGAGCAGTCTGAAGTCTGCTCTCCTCATATCCAGAGATGAGGTTTTGGCACTTTTCCTTTTGTCAACAGAGATTTTAAACTCAATTTCTTTGTGGTCACTGTGGACAAGACAGCTGCCAATCTCCACTTTGCTCATGAGATCCACTCTGTTGACAAGCAGTAGAACAAGGAATTTGTCAAAGCTTCAAAAGAAGATTGTGTAAGAAATAACTTGGCTTGTATTTGACTTAGAGATGAAGGTTTGGGTTAGGTAAATATGAGGGGTTTACGTAGTATTGTTTTTTGGGTTTCAGGGCTGTTGGTACTTTCCTCTGTATTTCCCTTACCTTCCTTTCCAAGCAGAGGAAAGCTGAATGGCAGAGCTTACATGGAAAGTGCTGTGGAAATCCTGTAAAGTGGCATCAAACAGTTTCATTAGGGTTATCTTTCTAACCATGAACTATTCTGCTCTTTCCATGTTCAGTCACTTGCTAAGCAGATGTGCTACTACTCGCTTACCTCGAAGTGTGCTGATAAATGCGAACACATGCTGAATGGTGGTGCCATTAATAAAGCTATTAATGCTTTTGGGAATAAATGATTGTACTGGATTGGATTAACGTTAAATGAGAACAATAAAAATATGGTTTTGTCTTAATTGTTCATACTGGCTGGAACAAAAGGAACAGATCTCCTTAATCACACTAGGAGACAGTGTAGCAACATTACAGCATAACAGTGCCAAGTGTAATCCTTGTTGTTTTCAAAACCTCACCTCAAAGCACTTTTGCTGACTTTATAGGTGTAATTTTAGTCTTTTTCTTTCACTGTCTGAGAACAAACGCGTAACTAAGAGGAAAGGGAAAAGCTGACCATATTTGAAGCTATATTTCTATAAGATACTGTGTGATTAAGGAGTTTGTTGTTATCTTTCTCCTCCACCGAGCATTAGGCGTTTTTCATTTTCCTGTTGATGTCTTCAGTGGAGGCTTAAATGTGTGTGGAGGGCTGTTCAAGACATCAATGAAATCTTTTAATCATCATATCCTCTTCAGATGGATGTGGCAAATACAGTAGTCCTGAAATTTAGTCCTTCTGAGCAATGACAGATGAGGATTCATAGGGGTCATGAGATTCAATTTAATCAGTTTTGGGCAGTGTTAGTTTCTCCTACACCTGACTCTTACTCACATATTTCTGAAGAGTTTAAATATAGCTGTGTTTAAATGTTGTAATTTCTTATAGAAATTCTGAGCAAATTATCTTTCTTGCAGCTCTTTCACACTTTAATCCCATCTGTACACAACTGAGAATTCTCCAGAACAATTTCCTTTGTAGTTTACATTTGTATTGTTGAATATTAATACTGATTTAAGGGAAGAACTTGACATTCGTAAATAGTAGAGATCCCCAGCTGATAATAGATGTATCTTGTTATCTTCCCCTTTGAATATTGAACAATCTTTTGTCAAATTAAAGCCTTGACTGGACCACCTCATAGTGTCTAACATGGTGAAGAAAATGCCATTTTCTGGAAAACATTTGAGGTCTTGTGGACGTATGATAGAAAGACGATTTACTACTTTCCTGTGTCTTTTTACATGCCTTTATTTGCCAGAGAAAGGTTTCTCAACATACTTTTGTTCACACTTTCAGTTCTGGAGCCAGTGTTTCTCAGGTTCTGGGACTGCATGTCCACTGACTTCTCTCACCAAAGTTTAATCTGGCCAGGACAGTGTCCTGCCATCTGGTCTCCGAGTCAGGGCTGTGACTGTGAATTAGAGCTGGTTGGTCAGACTTTGAGTAGGATTTGAGGGAAGTGCTTTCCACCTGTCACATTTACTGGGCACAGTCCAGCAGCTCTGGTAAGTTGTACAAAGGTGATTTATCACTGCAGTGCAGCTTCACCTTCCACTGTACGCTTTGGGAAACAGCTTGGGGTATGATGGAGAATATGAAATGAACACATATTCCAGTGCAGCCAGTGAAGATCTCTCCCCCTTCAGATTCAGTTATAAAATCATAGAATGCTTTAACTTCACTGTTTAACCAACTTTTCTTTGATCTCCTTGTAGAAATTCCCTTCTGACATACCTCAGCCATTCAGAGTTTGTGAAATCTGCTTCTCCTGGTCAAACTGTTCTGATTTATGCGTGTCTGCTTTACTTCAAGCCATACTTTAAATTCAATCTCCAGACTTTTCTCCCATCAGAAATGCATCAGAAACAACTGACCAGAGCCTGCTCTCGGCACCAGGAAATGCAGATACCATCCCTTCTTCCACCCTCCAAACAAATCAGATAGCAAGTTGGACCATTAAACAAGAGGTCACAACTAAACCATTTGGGGGTCTAAGGCAGAAATGTCACCAGTTAGTCACCAGTCCAGGCTCTCATAAAAGCACTGTTACATTGATTTGCTTCAGGCAAGATGTCGGTCTATAGTTGTAAGATACATTTTATGTGAGCTTCAAGTTGTACTTCTAAAGGACATACTACAGGTTTTTGACATACTTTTAGGATTGTGGATTCAATACCTAAGGAATGTTTCTTCTTTCTGTGCCCTTACTAAGGAGTTCAGGCAGTAAATATTTAGATTTCATTTATTTGAGCAAACCAAAATTTTGTGCAATGTAATTTTATTTTGGATTTTTGCTAAGAGTAAATTCAGGAGTGTGAGTTAAATTTTGCACTGTAGTTAGTATTAATATTTCTCACTGTAGTAGATGCATATGATGAATACTATTTTTTCTGAGAAACCTTTGCTTAAAAACTAGATGTGGATTCCTGTTCTCTTAGTATTTCTTTTTCCACCCTCAAGATGATAGGTTATAAATTTCAACATGCCTTTGGAGAGGGAAGACTGTATAAAAGAACTGATGTATCACTGTTCCCATTAAGCGTATGTCCTGTTACAGCAGTTTTCCTCGCTTGTCCTTTTCTTTATGTTGGAGACATAAACCACCTGACTAGCACTGGAATAACAGTATTAACATGTATTGTATATCTTGTTTCAGTTTTCTGGCAAGGAATAAACCAATCTTGATGCTATTGCAATAGAAGGAGTATCTTTCAATGAATCCAGCCCTGGGTCTCTTCTTATCCAGTATGGGGATTTACCACCTAAAGAAAGTAACTAAAAATTTCCTTTTAAGTTGACCTACTAGCATGTTTTATAGACAAAATAGGGGTAGAATTACTCAAGCAACATGGAAAGTATGCAGTATTTCTATTACTGAAGGTATTAGTATGCTAGCACTGTAAGAGTGGAGGAGTTAAAAAGACCTTGTATCTTTCTCTAGTCAAAACCTGGTTTTTTTTTTTCTTTTGAGTGAATGCACATTTATATGCATCTGAGCAACTGAAACTGAAGCTTTTGCTCTTAATAATATTGCTTTTAGCATGGCCCTGTTTATCTTACATGCAGTAAACTCAGTATGAAGAGGCATTGAGTTGCCCATCTTGCCTTTAGCTCAGGATTTCTGGTTACGTTAAATAAAGTAAAGCACCATGTTAGGACCCATTGAATGTGTCACAGATTGGGTATGTCTTAAAGGGTATTGAGTGACTGATAAAAACCAATACTCTGAATAAAAAAGTACAAACAAACAGAACACAGAAGATTCTTCAGTGCTCTGTTGTGGATGGAGGCAATAATACAGAACAGTGATAGGCTACCTTGCTGTTTATGTTTTTGGTTCTTTTCGGTTCTGAGGTTGAATATTACTGGATCTGATTACTGGAAAATAATTTTCTTGTGCTTGTGTGTTGGAATGGACAAGATAAGAAATCTGTTGAGGAAGTTTTGGTTGTTGGAGAAGCTTTCATCTGCTCTTTCTTTGTAATGGTCGTGACTTAGAAGGTTAACAATTTCTTCTAAAAGTCTCTTTTGCAAATGAATTCAAGCTGTTGTTTTTCTAACTTTCAGTTGTTCACAATGCAAATCAATATGTCAAGGTACTTGCAAGGCTTACAAAACCAAATGTTTGCACTCAATTCTAGAAAAAAAGGCTATTTCCTTAAAAAAAAAAAAAAATCTGATATAGTATAATACTTTTTAAATCTTTTTTTTTCCCCAAAACCCAACATCTGAAAGTCTTTGAAAATTCTTGTAATTTCTAAAGCTTTGCTTTTGAAATGAGATGCATTTTTCACTTTCCTGCACTGACAAGTCAGTATTACTATGCATCATCAACAGTGATAAAAGCACTTTTCTCGGTGTCCTTGGGCTATACTGGTAAGATATTAGAGGAAAGATGTTCTTGTTAACAAATTATTTTTTTAAGGACACATAGATTTCAGTCATACAGTAATGTCAACTCAGAGCAAGAAGGATAATGGAGTAATTGTTGCAGGGAAAAACTCAGAGATCTAAATTATCCAGAGAGCCCCTATCCCTGGGATGTCACACTCTTAGTCTGCTGATTAATTACTCTGGCCTCTATACCAGAAAATGGTTCTCCAGGAGCTCTAGCTTTGATTTAGAAGAAGGTACGCTTCTATCGATGTGAGTGTAAATAAAATATTTTAAAAATCTTTTGAAGCAGATCTAGATTTTCACACCTATTGATGGGTTATTCTGATAATTGTAAACTCTCCCATTCATTTGATTTGGTTTAGGTTTGGAAAACAACAATGTTGATACTATTAAATATAATAAGTTTAAGAAGGTTAAAAATTTACTAAATTTAACTACTTTAAAAAAATCCCAGTTAGAACATAATCTGGCCACTTCTGGAAAGAATAATAAAAATGTTTCTATAAATACATTAATAGAAAAAGGAGGGGCAAGGAAAACCTCCATTCCTTATTGTGTGTGTGGGGGAATATAGTTACCAAAGATGAGGAAAAGGCTGAATACTTGAGACCTTCTTTGCCTCAGTTTTCAACAATAAGACAGGTTGTCCTCTGGAAAAATTTATTTTTTCTCTTGATGTTTGCAGGTACATTTTATTTTTCAGAATATTTAAGAGAAACACTGTTATAAAATAAGGAGATTAACCCTTGTCCCAACTACATATTTTAAAATATAGCAGTTTCACCTGTTGATTTTGCTCAGGCTGAATAAACAAGGGGATTATTTACTGGTGCAGCTGTTTTCCTCTGTTGTATAAATCCCCCTCAATTTAAAGATTATTTATCTGAAGGATACATATAAAGATAAGAAAAAAGATATTTATCTAAAAGGAGGTCTAATAGCCTCTTAGGATCTACTGTAGCCTAGTGTGTTGATGCAGTTATCACACAGGACAAAAATGGGAGGAAAAATTTACTGAACCTTGTTAAGGAGAAGTTCCTCTCAATTATATATCTCTCTCATACCCACAGGAATCTATATAACAGAGTGTTTGAACAATTAGGATTGAGAAAAAGTAGGGAAGAAAGGAAGAGAGCTCAAAAAAAAAATCCTTTTCATGTAGGTTCAGGGTTGTTTTTTGCGGGGAGGGGAGGTTGTTTGTTTGTTTGGTAAGTTTTTTTCCCTGCAGTTTTAAAGCCTTAGAAATGTCATTTAAAGAGAAGCTATACTATGGAAGTACATCCAGAAGCAAGTCACGTTACAGACTCAGTTAGGCAGTGTAATATCATTCATTACACATGCTTGAAAAGATTCATTCATGCCAGGATTCAAGATGGATTTTTTTGTTTTCCTCAGGAAACAAAGACTTCCACTTTTCAACTCTGCTTTTTTTTTCAACCTGAAATTGGAGGCAATGCTACAAAGGGACCTCAAAATTCAATAGTTATTGCAATTATTGATCATTGAACTGCAAGGGAAAGTATTTCAAGGCATGAACTGCATCCTGAAATTTAAATTCCTAGTTTGCTGACAAAAAAAATGTTTTGCTAAATTCTTACTGCCATCCCATAAAAGAAAGATAGGATTAAAATAACTAGCTCCTAAAAATATATTTCATTTAAATTAGGCTGCGACTTTATAATAAATCTCTGTCACCCTTTGGGATACAACACAGATGACTGAAATTCTTAAGAAAATTGATAGAAGTTTCTGATGAACACTGACTGATCGATACTATTGCACCATTCTTTTGATCAGGACCATTTTCAGAGATTGTGTACTAATAAAAATCACACTGATGCTTTTATAAACTTGTAGTTGTGAACTTCAAAAAAGTTCTTTTCTTCTGGTCAGATTACCCATTTATCTTGTCTCTATATCTGGAGACCTTTTCCTGATGTTCTTGACTTTCCAAGTCAGTATGAGATTTTTATTCTTACTTGTGTCTTTTTGATCAGAAATTTTTCGTCCTTTCTCTGAGCAACTGTTAAAAGCCAAAAAATACATAATCATCAAGCCTGATACATATTTTTATGTTACTAAGAAATCAGGAATTAAAAATTAATAATTTCCCTAGAAATCTTGCTAGATATTTCTATCATATTCCAATATTTATTCGTATTTTAAATTTATTTTAATAAGGATTGTATTAGGAGGATTTTTACTTAAAAAGGAGAGGTTAACACTTGTTTTCTTTAGCTGACATCTAGGAATAAAATGACTTGTTTTCACTTTACCCAAAACCAACAGCAAAGGGTTCTGACAATGTTTTTTCACTTTGGGGTATTTGTAATTTAGAGTCTGACTGAAACAAATGCCATGGGATGGATGTTGCCAACATGACCGCTGAATACCCCATCTCTTATCCTCTTTTTACTAATAAATCAGTTTTTCTGACCTCTTAATAAAATCCAGCCTTATGTGAATTTCATTTGGCGCCTTTCAATTAATACAGTGGTAATGGAAACAAGTTTTTAGCACCATGTTATTTTCAGTATCAATTAACTTAGATTCTCCCTGTACTGGTGCAACTTTTAGACATATGTATATATTCAAATTTTTTTCTGTTGAGCTAATATATTGATGCTTCTATTTTTAAGTAAAATTATGCTTGTTAATTTATTTCTGGCAGAGCAGAATGTACAAAGTAAATGGGAAGGGGTCCATTTCAGAATTTTCTGTTTCATTTCTTGATTACAGAATGTACTAAAGTTGCTATGTTTTGTTCAGAGTCCTGCAGAAACTGATCTGAAATGAAAACATGAAACTTGGAAACAGATCCTGTGATCTGAGTCCTACAATCTTTAGGCTGTACAATAGCAGAATTATCCCTAAATAATGGCAGGAATACTGGACAAAAAGGACACCGCCAACCTACTGAACTCATAAAAAAAAATCCATTAAAAGGCAAACCTCTGTAGTTAAAACAGAAAAGTTTCTTCTTCCAAATTAGGGCTTCTAAAGTAGGCTCAACTTTGCAGCTGAAATAAAATGATTTAATCCAACACCACATGAAAGGAGAATGTCAGCAATTAAGTCAGACTAGAAAGCTTTGTTAGTGAAGGAATGCCTGGCTGGAGCTTGCCCTCTGAGGCTTTACAAGGGAAACAGTCATTTATTTAGGCAATCACTTGACAAAATACAAAAGAAATAAACTGATAATGGATTGGCACTTCAGGGGAACCAAAGGATTTTAATTAAAGTGCTCTGGACCACCCTCCTCCCACTAAATATTAAGCTCTCTGAAACGTAACCTTCCAGTAACCTTGCTGGGATGCATGGCACTGTGATTCACCAGGACACCCTCATTATTCTCTTTTCAGGCTCCTGCTCACATGGCCATAGGCAGTGCCAGAATGGCAAGTGTTACAGACCAGAACAAAGCTGTGATTTTGAAGACAACTGTGGGGATAATACAGACGAGAGTAAATGCGGAACTTCCTGCACCTTTGAGAATGGCAAATGTGGCTGGCAAAATTCCCTGGCTGACAATTTTAACTGGGTGCTAGGGGTCGGCTCACCTCAAAGTCTTAGACCTCCCGGGGACCACACGCTTGGAAATAGAACTGGTATGTTGTTAGTTCACAAACAAGATATAATTGCCTTCATGAAATGTTTCATACCTTCACAGGCAGAAGGGGAGTACTAAAATATCTAATCAGGCTGTCATTTTTAATGAATTAGATGTGTTACAATATAAAAATATTAATTACCATTGTACAATAACTTTAATTTAGGACAATTGAATCTTAGGTTTCTTCTCATATGAGTCAGGCAAAATAATTTGATACTTGTCTGGAGAGAGGCGTTTGGTCTGGCTGCAATTTGTAAGGGTGAGTTAGCTCAGCTCTGAGATCCACTGGGTCCCACTCCTCCAGAGCTTGAGGTTGTTTCCAGGAAGCTTACAGTTTCCCATAGTGACTATTCATACTTTAATTTTAGATAATGTTAAATAAATAAATAAATTTAAACAAACAAAGCTCCTTTGTTAGTGCATCTCCTGGCTTTTTTTGGCCAAAGCACTCAGTTATCTGTTCATGTTCTTGCTACAAGCTCTGTGCCTTCATCCTTTGCTTTTGAAGGTCCCATAGCTCAGGCAGACATTACCAAGGCTGACCTCAGAACTGACCTTAAATTGAAATATTTCACAGCAGAGTTGCACAAAGGAGTGGTAGTATTTGTTGAATGTTTACAGGAGCTGCTGAAGGACAAAACCCAATAAACTTGAAAATATGTAGAAAAAAAAAATTCATCTTCACTGTCTAATAATATATATGTTGAAGGTAGTATCACAAATACATCACTACACGTGTTAAATATATGCTTGACCTCAGGAAAAAAGGCAAATTTCTTATCCCATAATACTATGGCAAACATCTATGGTCATACGTTAGCCAGAGAAGTGTCAAAGTTAGAATGAGCCCATTCGTTTATGCAATATCTAGTGAAGTAAAATTTTTTTGCCTAATTCATATGGAAACATTAATAGATGTGCAATTAAAATTTAAGTGTGTTACTTATGCTACATTTATGTTTATGTGAAATACACATTTCTTATTTGTACAAACTAAAAATATGAATTTGAAAAGTTGGGAGAATTTTTTATACTTCTGATTAAAAATAAAGATGGAAGACTCAAGGACCATATCAGTCTTGAAAAATATTGACTGTAGGCATCTCTTTTTGCAATTTCCTCTGACTAAATAATTTATATGTGCATTAATATGCATACAGAGTAAAAATGATAATAGGTAAATTGAAAATGATAAAAGGTAATATGAACCATTAGGGATGCCTAATGATTTATAAATGCAGAAAGGTCTTTTCCATGTTTCAGAAGTTTTTATTTAGTGTGACTTGCTATTTTAAAGATTACCTTTCAGGAAACTTCATCCTGAAATTTATCATGATGTGGCTATTGTATGACGTATTGTCCGAATTGCAACTACTGCTGTCCAGCAGGGGGGACATATAATCAAAGTAACTGGAAAACATGGAAGCGTTCCCAGATTTCTACATAGGCCATCCAAGTCTTAAGCTGCTACAACCAGTTTACTCCTGGTATAAGAAGTGCACAAGGAATGGGATCTGGTAATTTTTTCTCCTAAGCTGATGTTGACTGGTATGAGACCTATGAGGGAAGTGTGCTTCATATGTCTCTGCATTTACTTTGCTCAGTTTTGGAATCTAATTTGAAAATCTAAAACATTTTTTAGTAATACATCATTTAATTTCAGGGCATTTCCTATATCTTGAGGCCACTGCAACAGGCCTAATAAATGAAAAAGCCCATGTGAAGAGTTCCATATGGAAAGAATCAAGCAGGACTTGTGTGATGAGCTTCTGGTACTTCAAATTATCAAAAGCCATGGGACATATTCAGGTTCTGATTAAGGTAATAAAAATCCCCTTTTCTTTTGAATATATTATATCTGTAAGGGTGTACATGCTCCCACAGAGTGCTTCAGACTGTGACATTCTGTTGTTTAGCTGATAGACTGGAAGAGCTCCCACGCACCTCCTGGTTCCGTGCTGGTTTTTATTACTCCAGTCTCTTAAAAATGCTTTTAGCATTTCTCTTCCAAAAGAAGCTTCTCTGAAAAGCCACAGAAAATCTTTTAAAATCCTCTTTTCATTTTCCCCTCTTCCCATATAGTACCTTTCTCTTTGATATTCTCCATGTGAGGCTGTTTTCATATTTTGCTGCCGTCCTGATTGGTAGTTATCAGTATACAGCCCTATTGTTCTGATGGGATAACACACAAAAAAAAGAATTGACAACATACACAAAATTAGAATAAAATGCAAAAATATGACTGCATTAAATAATTATATTTTTATATAAACAGGTACAGAGTACACAATCAATTTTATTTAGAAATATATTTTTTTCACTAAATGTGAGATGACCAAAAAATTATTTTAAAAGACTGTCTAGTTATTAATATGCAGGTGAAAACTGAGACATTTGTAAAAAATTGGCTGCTCCTTTGTTGTTCATTAAAAAGGATTAACTGCTTGTAAAAGCAATTTTTAAATTATTATATAGTTCAGACAAGAAATTAATTCTTATGTAGAAAATAATAATCAACACTGTTCAGACACAGTGACCAAATAGACCACTTCTAGACATACTAGAAAACTTTGCAAAAGACAGTGTGTGTATTTGTGCTTACTTGTATCTGCGCAGGGAGCTCTGGTTGTTCAAATACAAATCATGGTGCAATTTATTTGCCATATGTCTGTTATCTTCCCTTCCTATGATATCTCTAATAATGTCTTGGTGAAGTGCATTAAAGTTTCTATCTCCAGTGCATATGTTGGCTGGCTTAACTTTAAATGATAAATTATATTTTTTTCCTTTAAAATAAATTACTAAAAATTATTTCTCCAATATTCTGGATAATATAAAAATAATTTTAAAGACTGAAAGATAAAAGACTTCAATAGGATTTAATATCTAGAGATACAAGCTAGGATATGTCTTCCTGAAATATAAAAACGATAAAACCTTTGACAAGCATCAGGAGATTTTTTTCATGAATTAGTCCGAACACCTACAAATAACCGCAGACCACTCATCAAGTAACTGTATAGTTATTGAGATGTATTTATATAGTTCTTTTCCCTAGAAAGGCTCAAATTTGTAAAGGAGGCAAGTAGATTACAGAAAAATAATAATTGTTGTCCTAAAATAACTTTCAATTTTTAATGTATTAAAAAATGAAAACAAAAATAGATCCCATTATATAAAATAGATCCCATTACATAAAATGAATGTGAAAATAAATATTTATCTTAACTCAAAGATAGATAAATATTTATCTTAACTCAAACATCAGATTATGTTGTCATTTCATTACTGCACTGTGTAACTTGTAGTAACTAAATATTGTAGTTATAAGCATTTTAAGATTGCTTAATTTTAGTTATAAGCTAAGTTGCAAACTAACTTTGGTGGAAAATAAATACTAGACACATCAGGCATGTGTGAGTCGTTTGCATGTAGTGTTTGTGTCACTGTTGATTGTGTCCAGCAATTATTTTTTCCGCCCTCAGAATGGACAAATTGTTTTAATATATTTTTTCTATATTAATCTGAGCAGATGTTTATTAGATAGCTATCCCTTTCATAATATATCCTATCATTATAGCCTGTAGAGATCTGCCATACTAAGATTCAAATATATGACTTAAATGGAATTTTATATATGACAATAAAATTTCCTTTTTCTAGGTTTTGGGAATATTCTATATGTTTTCTCTTTGTTTTATTCTTATTGCACTGAGACATTGCCCTCTTCTTATTTTCACCTTATTTTATTATCCTAATAAACTTTCAAGACATTATTTTTACGTTATTTTAAAACCCTGTCTCCAGGGAGTTTAAAGATATTTTTAAAGGCAGTCTGAATAGAAAACATTTGAGTCATGACTTATTCAATTTTTTTCTTTTAATAAAAGCAAGAATTCTACTTGGAGATAGGAAAAATTATTCTCATCATTGTACCTGGGATTTTTTGTAGATCATCTTACGTTTACCTGTTACGCTGCTTATAAGGATCCAAAAGCCCATATTTTAATTTGAGTTTCTATTTAGCAGTGTCTCTAAGAATAAAATCTAATTAAACAACACATAGTAACGGGAAGTCATACTGAAGCTTCTCCTGCTGGTTCGTATTTCCATCCAGATTGAGTATCCCTTGATTTAAAGTAAAGTTAATGTCAGTGAAATCAGATCTGTAGGTAGTGAGTAGTTGAAAATGCAAGGAAGAGAAGATCTGGGAAGGTAATTACTGTCTCAAATTTAAAACTTAGCAAACTGTCTCTGGCTGAAGTCATCATATCCATTGAAAGTTTAAATGACAGTGAAGACTATATATACAATGGCACAGCAATGAAAAGATGAGGAAATATGGTATAGAGGAAGAATTAAAGCCATTTCTTAAAAAATTGTAGTTCATGGTATGCATCAGTGCATATCTTTTCTTAATATATGCATTGCTTGTTCACATTCAGGAAGTCTAAGAATATTATCTATCATACTACTAAAGTGGTATCTCAGATTATGAGATAAACAAAAATGAGAAATGAAACTAAAAGACCATAAAAGGGTACTATAGCCAAGCATGAACTTATTTTGTTAAGGTTTGCAGCTAGAGAAAATCAATTCATTTTCCTAATGGAATTTCTCTGAAGTTACTGTTGTTTTGATTTTTTTTCTCTTGAAATTGTACTACATATTCTTTGAAGAAAACTGTCTGTGTATGGAATGATAACAATACAGTCAAAGTTATGGGCTGTTGAACTAGCTGAAAACATATAGTATTCTTCAAATTGACCCCCTCAACATTTATGTAAACAAAAGATGTTGACAGTGCAGCTATTTTTGAAAACTGAAATACCCAACTCACCACCCATCGAAATTCAAATTACAAAGTTTTTGATAGCGATGCAAAAGCTAACAGAACATTCCCCAAAGAGATCTGGATATAACTAGTCAAAACTTTTTCCAGTGAGATTTTGAGACATTCTAGTCTTGTCTGTGGCAGTTGTAAGAGAATAGCATTGTAGGAGATATTTCAAAGATCAAGTGCAGCATGTTCACTGTGCCTGTTTTAGTGCTGATGGGGGGGGTGCCTCATCGGCACTCAGTTTGTTTTATGAGTCAGAAGAAGCCATGTATTTTTAAACATGCTTATAGAGGGGCAAGCAAGATTATTAGGTGAAAGGGGTAATACATTTTATTATTCTGCTGATCTAGAATAAGCTTTCTATTGCTGCTTAAGTTGTCTCTGCCATTAAAAAAAAGAAAGTCCTAGGTATCACAGTAGAAAAGGAGCAACAAAGGATAAAACCATTTGTTGAAAATAATTGTTGTGGTATCAATGTTAATTGCTTTCATATATAGACATTTTAATTAAAAAATATTATTTCAGATCTAGTACAGTTAGGGGAAGATTCTTTCAAAGATTTGAAACAAGGCTCTAAAACAAGTATGCAGATGAATAAGGAAGGTGAAACCTGCCATTAGTGACTCCCTCTGCTGACTGTGACAAGGCCAATACACACAGGATCTCATTAGGAAGTTCCAGTGGACCTTACCCAGGCATTTAATTAATTCCATCCAGTTACAAATGAGCAAAGACATAATGATATTCAGGAAGACAAGAGGTCCTGGCCAGCGCGTGGCAAGTGAAGCAGGGCCCCATTTATACTGCGGCATCCACAGCCTGACCTGGCCAGGGCAGCAGGCAGCTGGAGCCAGCACCCAGCCTCCTCCAGCTGCTCAGGGCTGCTGCAGCACAGACCCTGTTACCTGGCTGCTGCTTCTCAGCAAAAGCTGGAAGCCGTCACAGTTGTTCCCTTGGTATTGTTATTGCTTTTAACCAGCCTAATGTAGAGAGGAGAGGGTTGGTAATGTAGAAGTGTACAGCTTAGCAGGTGCCAGAGCTCAGGTATAGATCACTCACAGTGGATTTTCTAATTCCCTGGTTATTTTTAGTGGAGAGGTCTACTATCCTGGGCTGTGGAGATAAAAATCTGCAGCAGAGGTGCTGCAGATTCCAGCTGCTACATTCTGGACATTTGTATTTGTAGGATCAAGTAGCTAAAAGTGAGATGTTTACAAATCCATATATTTGACCCTACTTCTATGGGAATTCAATCAAGAATAAGGCTTAAGAAAACAGCTTATTCTACTTCACAGCATAATATAGAATGTGTATTTCTACATGGATTCTTCTCATTGACTGCATGAAAAACAATTGGCCCTTCACATTAATGTAGAAGTTAGAGATTGCATCAGGTTCAGGTAGCCTCAAAGTAAATTATCTGACCTCCATGAAGCTAGAGGAAGAAATTAAATTTTCAAAGATTTGCTTGAATGCTTTACTTAAGAGTTTGCTGAACTTCAAATCATGCTCCAAAAAATATAGAATATCTGTAGATTTAATAAACATAGACATAAGGTTTATTTTGTAGACAAAATTAAATTATTAGCAAAATTCTTTAAAACTAACAGCGAAGTGTAAATTTTTCTAGTATTTCACTCCACACAGCAGCATATGGCTTTTATTTAATGAGTATCTACAGCTCTCAAAAGGACACCGTTTTAAACTACTACTCCCGTTTCTGACCTGCGAACTGTATTAAAACTTGTATTTGAGTCAATGAAATGTCTTGTCTGACTAATGAGTGAGAGTAAGAGAATATTAGTCCCAAGAGTTCTGAAGGAAATCAGTGGAGATACTGTGAAATACAGTATTACTTGTCAAGAGTAACTTTCATGGCATCTTTACTTCCCAGAGCAAGATAATTTTTTATTTGTATTTCCTGAATCTCAAACAGCACTTTCCATCTTTATAGACATTGTTTCAAACAGGGTTGTTTTAGGCCTGATTCTGACACAATGACATAAGCATATTTCCAAGCAAATTGAGAATGAGAGAGTGATTAAATAGAAATAAGTCAGTTTTTCAAAGAGAGTTTACAGTGCAGACACCATTCAGTGTGTTTTATTTTCTCAGGTGAGTACATTAGGAAGTTATTTCAATCTTCTTATTGTCAGTTACTGGAAGAATATAATTAATTGTGTTCCTATACTGCAACCAGATGTAAGCATTCATTCCAAAGAGTTGGTGAGAGAGAATAATGTATTTAAACATCCTCTGAAGGAAAAAAGTATTTTGAAAAGAGTTGAATAGTCACCCTTGTATTTTGGCATCCTTCTTGTGAAGACAAGAGGTTCATGAGAGGATTTGTAACCTACAATCATTGTTTTTCTAGAAATACATGTAAGTGAAATTGTGCATATGTGAATTATCAGGTTTTTTTCCTTCAAATTCTTTGAGAACTTGACCATTTCCTCCCTTAAGAGCTGAGGGTGATGAATAGTATAGGATTAGTGTGACTAGGGCATGTCTGTCATGCAGGGCAGTGCCTAGTTATAAAACTGGGCAGTCTGACAGATTTAGACAGAGTGATGCACACTGAGTCATTGAAGCAACTCAGCAATATCCTGTAACATTCCATGTGGAGTCACAAGCCGTGTGTCCCAGAGTTGATACCACTGCCCCAGCCTGGCACCAAATAGCATAATGTGACATAGATAACAAATGCACTTTCAGTCCCCTCCACACTGCACAGTTCTCCAGTGCTGTTTCACTGAACCCATTCCCCAAGTCAGAGATCTCTGGGACTGATTTGCTTTATTGACTTGTCAGCTCATAATCTCATAGAGTGCTCCTTTTACATTGCTGCTTTTTATCATATGAGACTTTGAAGTGACTCTGGGATCTTTGCAGGTCAGACATACTCTGCTTTTTTCTAACACTTTTCAGGACACACATTCAACAGTGAAAGTTGTGATTTAAATGGGTCTCAGGGCAGAGTTCTTTGAAGGATGATAGAGCTACTGTTTAATGATTTTTACTGAAGCAACAGGCATCAAAATCAGATCTTTTTATAACAACTGTGAAACAGGCATAGGACTTTGTCTGAACAATAGCCTCTGAAGTATACCCTTGAGCTTTGAGCATTTTCCACACCACTTCTGCTAAAGAATTCAGAAATTTAATTAACCTATCTTTTTTTTTTTTAAGATAATAAATAATGCAAGATGTAACCTTGTGCCTGCTGATAGTTTTACAAAGCATAAAGCATTGATCAGATCTAAAATCCCAATACAGTATCTAATTTTCTTGATCAACCGCCCCACTTGGACAAAACACCCCAAATTTCTAAGAAATGTTCTAAGAAAAAAACTGAACATTTTTGAGTTCCATTTGACCTCAGAAAAGGTGGAAGATCTTTCTTTTTTCCTTTTCTCATTCACTCTTTTTACCCCCCGAAGCCCCTTGGTCTTCCACTGAGAAAAGTATCTTCCATTTTTTCAAATAAATACTGAACTGAGCAGATGTTATACTGTGAAACTTCAGCAAGATCACATGTAGTACTAGCGCTCATGGTGCAGAACATTAATTTGTTACAGGTTTTGAATTCCCTTAATGCAACTTTTATTTTTAATTCACAGATCACTTTTAGTGTCCTGGAGATGTTCTAGTTTCTGGTAGTCCTTGATCTTTGGCAGGCTTGCAGTATCAAGTTGTAGTGTGCTTAAAATTACTTTGATTAATTCATAAGGGTTCTTAACGTAAGAGTCTAATTTTTATCTTTGCAGTATTTTTTTCAGTTTCTGACCTTCAGCTTTGAATCCTCATTAGCTTCAGGAAGAAAAACCAAACCAAACCACCCCACCCCCCCAAACCAAAAACCCAAAAACAAAACAAACAAAACAAACAAAACCACCCAACCAAACAAAAAAAAAAGCCCCCACCAAACCCCAAAAGCAACCAAACAAAAAAAAAAGACCTCAGAAACACCCCAAACCAGATGTGTTTCTGTATTTACCATAATTTATTTCACAAAATGGAGGGACCTGATCCTAATTAATTTCATGGGAGTCAGACTAGGAATTTTTTAGTATACATATTTATGACTGTAGTAATCTCTAAGTGTATTTTTTTGTAGGTTGACCCCATAACGTGAAGTAGAATTGTCTTATCATTGCATGCACTGACATCCAAGAGTGTTGTAGAGAGCAGGTATTATTTGCAGCAGAGAATAACAGTGTCAATGCAATGGGAGCTTTGAGAGACATCAGTTTCTTTCCACCACCGTGCTATGGAAGCCAACCCTTCCATGACTCGGTAACTTCATGGTGCTTGCTGGTGCAAGGGTGATGGCAGCTCAGAGATTAATTTCCTGCCCACTCACAGAAACCCCATAGTCTATGCATAGCAGTTTCTTATCTTTGTAGACTCAAATTCTTCCAATAATCTTTCTGTTCAGTCACACTTCTCAGGTTTCCAGCTTCCCTCAGCACTTCCCAATGTTCCTCATTGTTTTGTAATGTGTTTCCGCAAGGTTTGCCAGGCCATATCTGCAAAATTAAAAAAGATCAGGTAGCTCATATAAGGAATTTTAAACTACTCATAAAACTAAAGAAACCATGTTAAAATGATTTTTTGTTTAAATTAATGAAGTCATGAGAGATGACACTGTAATACTACTAAAATCAGGAGTTACAGACCATTTGCCATACAGTCTGGAATATGTGGGTGTACCTGTGTGGTCTGCAGATTATATTTGATTTTGCCTTCAGCAGGAGCACTAAAAGAAGAAGATTAACACTAAAAATTGCATTTCTTACCTCGATCCCACATACCAAATGAGTAGGGGCTCTTAATCCATCTATGATACTATTTTTTCTTTAGCTCCAGTTGTTTAGATGATCTGGAAAGTTTGTGGAGGGCTTTTTTTTTTGTTTGTTTTTTAATAAAAAAAATTTATTATAAGTATGGATCTTATGGAATTAAAAAATAAGGAGAATTATTTAATCTTAGCTGTAATGTGAACCAGGAGTAACTGGGTGTGTTCAAAATATGAGCATTTTCTTAGCAGAATTGGGGTCTTGTTTTCTAAAGAGAATGAGCATTCCATAAAAACCCACAACCTACCAAACAAAAAACCCAAGCCTTTGAGACTGTATCTGTCAAAACCTGATGTGGATGCTTTTCAGATATTCATACTAAACGAAAACTACCAGCCCAAATTTTTTGCTTACTATTCAAATTCATACAAGTGGAAAAAAAATCTTATAATGGAAAGCATTCTTATTTGTTGGATAGCAGTCATTGAATAAAAATACAGTGATATATTTTAGCTTTAATTCGAAAACTTATGATACTAAAACCATTAAAAGAAAGGTGAACAAAAAAGTGCAAGTAACCTTACTTCATTTCTTTGCAAAATCATCTCTTTTCTCTAAACTGTGAGATGTCACCACACCTTTCTTATTATAACAATAGGATAAGGTTTGATACCACAAATTCCATTTTATTATTAAACATTTAAATTATTATTTGGCATCCAATTTTATGGATGTCAATTTCTCTTTCACTGAAATGTAAGAAGAGTGAGCTGTTGTGGAAAGGTCATATGACCTTTAGGAAAATTAGGCTTGTCCAATTGTATAACAACATTTATTTTATATAGTTAACTTCTCAGTTTATTGGAAACTGTTTTCTTGTTTGAAATTACTGTGGACCAGACACTCAATCTATATTTGGCTGAATCAATAAATCAAGGCACAAACGTGAAGCATCTTTCAGCTTTTAAATAGTTTGCTTACACTTGTCTTCTGTACATTTATACCATCTCATTTAGGCATCTGAATAAAGTGCTTCTTCTTTTAAGTGACAGAATGATAAAGCTACTCTGCCATTCATCCAATTAAAATTTTCAGTCTATATTTAGATGTGATTTGGTCTTCCCCTCAGCACCTCACTCTTGCCTTCCACGCTTTCCACTGAATAGCACAGCTCTAGTATATTACTGTTTTCCAGTTTAATTTAGTTTGATCTGCATGGAAGAAAAACTTCTTTAAATAAGAATTTCCAATGTGATCCAGAAGAGGTACTATCTAAATTTTGATACATGAGGCATCTAATTCACTTCACTGATCAGCAAACAATATAAGGCTCTTCCTATTTATGACATGGAAATATCATTAGACGTGAAGGATTCTGCAGTGCACAACATTATTCTGAACATTTTTACAGTGTGATTCGGTTCAGAATTGTGTTCCACGGGAGTTCAGAGGGAGTATGTTACCAAAAAGCTTATTAGCAGTCAAAAATTACGTATATGGGTTTCCATCTCTTTAACATTTTATACAACAGCTCTATTCTTCAGGACTTACTAAAAGAAAGAGAGTTCTGCTTTTTTTCTTTTCCCAGTCTAGCTGTTTTAGGAATATGTGGGCTATGGAAAGAAATTAAGAACTAATGAAAATCTTCCCCGACTCACTAGCTGCACATTAATTAATCTTAGACTTTCCCTTAGTTAAAAGTATAGTCTTTTAAAGTCAGTATCTCTGGAATTTAATTTCTATAAAAATTGCAGTCCCCTCCTTCCAAGTTGTACCAAGATTTGTTTCTCAGAGAAGTGAGGGGTTTATTCAGGTTAGATCTGAAATCTTTTGGCCGTAATGGTTAAAGAGACCATCTGTCTTGAAAAGACCAATATTAAAGAGTTTGACAAGAGAATTTTCACTGTATGCATTTGAAAACCTGAGTGGTTTTACAAATAATATCCACAGAAGATGTGGTCATATAAGAAAGAAAGGTAGAGATGACCATGTGGCAAGACCAAAGTAGGAACATCATGGTAAATGATAATAAAATACCCTACAGCATACCATTTAGTTTTCTGACTATGCCAATCTAATTGCTACAGAATTTACACAGAGGATGCCATTGCTGTAGAAAATTCTTAAACATTATTTTAAAATCTGTCCTTCCATACTGACATGATGAAATTGAATTTCTACTGTAGAAGTGGTGGGGAAGGTACATTCTTCCAAAAATCCCTTGGAGTTTTCTTATTTTTGGTTGTTTTGTCACTTAGTGGCTATATTTTTCTTTGATTTGCCTTTTTTAATGTTGCAATATTTCCTCAGTTCACACTAAAAGGTTTATACTCTTCTGATAATTAGCTCTGTGCTTATTTGCTGCAGGGAATAAATCCATTTAGAAAACGCAGACAGAACTTCTGCACTGTCTGCAAGATCTAGGGGAAAACTGAAGAAGTGGAACCAGAGAATTGAAGTTATCACAGCTCCTGAAACTATAAAGCAGAAGTGGATAATGTAATAGTTGCTGCATGGGGGGAAAAAAAATGGAAGGACCTCTGAGGGATTTTAATTGAAAACAAAAAAAAAAATTAATGGAAGAGAAAAAAATGCCACTGAATTTCCTGTTCTACCTTGGTTTCATTTGTATGTGTTTGACAGGTTGAAAGGTATTACAAATTCTCTTATACATATTGAAGTGTGGCTGACGTGTTCTCTTGTTTGTTCTTAGATCAGTCATTTGCCTTTCTCTGGAAAATTGTGTCTCTTACCATAGCAAAGACATCTTAGAAGGAGACTTCTGCACTTTCTCCATCAGGGAGTTTTTTCTAAGAAATATGTTAAGGTGACAGGACTTGCTGTTATAATGCAATTTGTCCCAGTCTGGATGGGATTCCAATTACTTAAAGTCACAGATGCCCCCAGAGCAGCCACTGCTGCAGTCACTTTAGCCTCCTTTGTTGATGGTGGATTTTTACTCCACATGTCAAAAGGAATCTTAAGTATGATTTGTCTCATTGTAAAGCAATCATCTACAAGAGGGAAGGTGGCTATTACTTTCCCTACAGCTTCCTGTAGACTTGTAACTATATATTATACCTTTCAGTAAGCAATATTGGGTGCCATCAGGCATGTCACCGGATAAATATTTGAATTTTGAATATTTCAGTAAATGTTGTCATATACTTATGTAAATTTTTAATATGTATGCTGGCAATGCAAACACCAAGATCGCGTGAATCTGTCTGCAAATTTTTGTCTTCTATATCTCTGCTGTGCTATGTGTATTTAGTTATTTGTAACTTCATATGTCCTTCAACATAGTAGGTGGTGGCCATTGGATAGAGAACTGTTTTATTATAGGAATATCTATCAGTTATAAGAGCCCTCAGTTTGTAGAGAATATATTTCATAACTGCAGATTAAAAAATTAAATCAGATAGCTGGTTCTTTGGCACTCTCAGAAATAAATAGTCATATCCATTAGATGTTATAGAGACAGGACTTGAGCATTTCTCTTTAGGATGTCTCATTTGTTCAGAATCGATTCAGTGAAGCTTAAAATACTTAATTGAGCTTTGACTATATAAAGAACATACTATTTTTTTCAGCCTCAGCATTTTGAGTCCCCTGAGGCTGTCCAGTTCATCTAATATCCCAGAGGATCTGTTCTGTATTTATACAAGGCCAAAAGCTACAATCCAATTGAAAAGAATATTCCAATAGAATAAAAATAGGCTGTATATTAGATGTCACAAAGAAAGAAATACAGTTATACCCCAGAGAACATCCCACTGCATCAAAGTAGGAACGACACCTGACTGCCATTAATCACTCTCATTCATCTGAAAAAGCATACGATGCACTTTGATGATTAGTAGGGAATATTCATGTCAATCCTTGTCCTGCAGAGTTGTCACTTGGAGGAAGTGACAGATTAAATATTTAGTAAAACATTAAAATTTTTAATGTCAGTGTACAAGAATTAAGAATTACCATTGTTGGTGTTGAAAATTATTACTAATCTTTTAATTACATGGTCCTGCCTAAAATAACCTTACTTTTTCTAAGTATGTTTTATTTACATCACAGATATGTACTTCTTTTTTTTTATTTTATTTTTGCCTCACCAGAATTCTGGTAAAGATATATTTTCCTAGTTCCATTCAGTATCATACAGAGAACCAATGTGTTATTCAATGTGAATTGCCAAATTGAAATATTGACTTAAAATCTCTGGAAGATTCCAGATGTTTTGTTCCGCTGAATTGGTTTTGCCTTGGGGATTTTATTTTTCAAGGCAGCTATAACGGCAATTCTTTAATTCTTCATGAGCAGATCTTCACATTTTGAAGAGCTGAGAAGACTTTCACACAGGCTGATGCCATAATTCCCACTTTGTGGAACACTGTAGCACTGCGAATGGAATGCTTCTGGCCTTACCAAGTATCTATCAAAATGTCAGAGGAGAAAAGTTGTCCTGCTAGCACAGCTTCTGCCTGCCCCCTGTGTCACTCAAATGGTACTTTGATCCATGGCATGTGAAAGAAAAGGTTTTTCTCCATCCTTTTTCTCCAAAAGGCATCCTGGACAAACACTCGTTGGCAGTGTCTGGTCTGATCTGCAGACCTGAGACATGAGTTTTACCCATGTCCCAGTTTCACTGTGGCTGGTTGTACACACAGATTTTCCAAGACGCACAATGGCTGTGCCCTGCCATTGTCCTTCCCAGCTCTGAGGTCAAGATGCATCATGGATGTCACCATTGGTCCTAGAGTTGTTAGGGGTATGCTCCTCCTATTTGGAAAACAAGTTTGTTTTCCTTCTCTCAGTCCATATCCAAACTGATAAAGGAAAACCTTAATGGGGGGAAAAAAAGAAAAGAAGGAGAAGATGAGTTAAAAAGTTAAAGGTGAACAAAAAAAGCTGAAATTTGATAAGTGACTTTTGCATCCCATCTTTCAATATGGTATTCAGAGTATTCCATATAGAAGGAAAAACATGACAAGTTTGAGGTTGCAACAACTTTTTATGATCTTGATCCACAAACTGTTCTGTTGCACCTGTTACTCGATATGCTCTGCATTTATTTAGGTTGTCAGTAGAAGTAAGGGGTTACTTTCATTTTATAATCCAAGAAATCTAGCATTGCCCAACATTTAGCACACTGTCCTTGTTTGGTGTTATGGAGGGTTGTAACTGTTGTCCGTAGTCTTCCTAGAAATTTTTGCAACTGTGATTATTTCTCTTTGAAGCTTTTCTTTTCCAAAATATTACAGTTGCCTCAACTCTGAGATGGGAACAGTCCAGAGACCTATAAAATGTGATTTAAAAAAAGGTGTAACAAGGTTTGAGACAAAACAACTAAGTTGCTTGAAATGCTAATGGTCTTATCAAGTGGCTTTGATGCTTATTATTACTTAGCAACAGAACTGAAGGAAAAAAATGTAATCCAAGCAATCAAAATTGTATCCCTTAAGCTACCTAAAACCCAAAATCAAACAAAGGTGGATTATGAGAGGAAATGAAGAAGAAATGTATGCATTTGAGGAGAAAGAAGGGCTGGGAGGGCTGGGAAATGAAGAGAGGATGAAGTAGTACAAAGTACCTAATGAATTATCTTCTACAATGAGGAGCTGTTTTATTTCTGTCTTCTAATCAGTAAGGATAACGTATGAGATGAAGATGTATTTTTTAAGAACCTAAGTACATAAAAGCATATTTGATAGAAATACTATCATAGGAATGTAAAGGGATGCAAATGTCAGAAAAGTTTGCTTGGTTATAAATGAAAGCTGGTTATAATGAAATCTATTAGATTTAATAGTTGTGACAGGATAAACCCAAGGTATAAGAAAGTGAGATACACAGAATAATTCAAAGAAAAACAATAAGTTATTCTTTACTTCCCATTATGGATTTCCAAAATAAGTGGGTTTAAAGTATAACTTCATCTTTTTTAACCAGCAATTTAATTGTCATTCCTTCCAATATGTACCCACTTGAAACAAAATCCTGTCTCCAGGTGAATTACCAGTCACATTTTATCAAAGCATCTTTTAAACTTTTCTCAATTCAGCACTTAGAGTAGTTAAGAAAGAATAGTCTTACTATTTAAGAATTTTACTTCTAGAAACATTGCAAGCATGGCAGGGGGAGGTGTTGATGTCTTTTGATGCTCTGGAGGAATTCACTGAGATTTCGGAATTCCAACAAAATTGGTGCATTTTAAAAAAGGGATTTTATCTGTGGTATACTTTTATTCATCTATTTTTTTCATTAGAATAAATGGGTTTTTTTCTGAAATGCATGTTCCTTTTTTATAATGAGGTCAATTTCAGAAATGAAAATTGGGGAAAAGATATTTCAGAGAATGAAAATCATCTAAAACTTTACACAAAGGAGGAAATTAAGGGGGTGACTGGATAGACTTTGTCATAAACCCTTATTATGAAAACCTACTGAGACTAATACAGACTGTAATAAAAACCTCGAAAGCTGAAATATCCCTGTTTCATCTCACTGTTTTCCTTCTTTCTAAAATGCACTGTGGAAATGGAATTGTTTGATTTTTTTAAGTTGGCCTTAAAAGTGAAACCAAATTTTCATGCATGCTGATGTACATATGTTGTATGGTAGTAAATATATATTGCCCGGATCAAATAATTTCTCCAATATGTCATTTGATCAGCTTCAGGTTTCTTTCTGTTTTTTATTGAAGACAGAGACATACTAAATAGCATGCTTGGTTCCCACCATAATATAACACTGAAAATTTTGAGATTTTTATTGTATCCTTTTAATGCATTCTTTTCATTGTTGAGAGTCACAAATTTTCATTGAGGACACTGGAATTTGAGTAAGCACATCAGTATCATATTCCTAAGTAAAACTCATCCTGTTGCATGCTTGTCCCTAATTTGTTCCTGCCTTTTGGAACCATTACTCTGCAGATTCTTGCAGTTCAATTTTTCCTTTTTTGGATGATGTTTCTTCATTTTTGCTACCTCAATTTGCCAAAAAACTCAGAATCCCATAGCGTGCATCCTGCAGCATCCTTCAGTTTAATGATGAAGGATAAATTTTAAATCTCTTCCTACATTGAAATTTTTTCTATTTGTCTCAGAGTTATTCTAGGAAGACTTAATAGTTTTGGAATTGTATGTTTAATGCAGAGCTTCAGTGTTCAGATAATTAGCAGCAATTTACTAAATGCAACAGTATTACTAACCACAAGAATTATTTAATAGGAGCAACAAATTTTCAAAACATTAGCTAAAGGCAGAATAATAAATAACTACTTCTCTGCCCAGATTTTCCTACATTATTAACAACATGTACAAATATTTTGTTTGGTTTGTTTGCATACACTTATCAACCTTACATTTAAAATGCAGAGTATGTGCCTTTCTCTAGAATAAGGTAGCTGATTTATTTTAACTATTAACTATATTTTAACTATAGCTGCTGTTATAAAGCACCACTGAGCTGTTTGTATTGAATTGTTATCAGACTGGTGATTGACAGGTGTGCCAGAGGACATACATGCTTGTTCAGAACTCGCATCTTCATGGCCTTATTGGCTGCTCTCATTTTTCTTCGTGTCACTGTGAAGGAAAAACAGAGAGAGAAAAGAGGAAACAAGGAAACAAAGAAAATAGGGGAGAGGATCAGAAAGAAAATGTTAACTTGAACTTTAAGTCTTGGATGAACAAATCTTGACTTCAGTTCATTTTTAATTCATTTAAATACATTTGATAATTTCATACTCTCTGATCATTTAGCTCATGTAGAGCTTTTTTTGCTTGAGTAAAAAGTAAGGTCAAACTCTGTAGGGTTAATTTACTGTTTAAAACAATAGTGTTTTAGGAATTTTTAAGAGAAAATTAGTGAGAAATGAAAAAAAAATAAACTCTCTCGTGTACTTTGAATAAACCTTCAGGTGAAGAAGATAAAATAATCACTTTTTTTTTTTTTAAGAGATTTTGCTATACAGCATCAGTCTTGAGTTTTATTGTATTTTAATGTGCTTTTGTTTCAAGCTACTTATGAGAAAATTAAGCCTAGGAAGTGAGATCTTTAAATTAAGCAAGTATTCTGTGTACTGCAGTGCAGAGGTAACAACAGCGCAAATCGAGGTGTTCAGACCCTTCTCCAAATAGGACTCACTCTCAAGCAATGAAACCGAAATAAGTAGATAGATGATATTAGAATTGTCAGCAAAGATATTAATTGTTCTGTGACTTGGAGAAATACAAATTCATTAAAAGGTCTTTAAATTATGGACAAATAAAGGAAAGCTGTGACTCTTCTTCCTACTGCCTCCTGTTTCTTTGATGTGCACGTGAAGCTCAGTACTGCACTCCACTCCTTGTTGAAAAAGGAGGAAGCATGGAAGTAATGCACCTCATCATGGAATAATTCAGTTTTAAACTACTTGGTCAGCCATGAAAAGTTATTAATAATGTTTCTACACCAAGGAAAATAAAACTTCATTAAAACCAGATTTATTAATTAACTTCATTTGCACATCATGAAAATACATTTCATTCTAAACCAAGAAGGAATGCCTGAAAAGTAAACTGTCCTCCTGAAATACTCCTGTAAAACAGAGGGATAACAGTGCATCCAAAACTAGAGAAAAGAACAATGACAGTTAAGGTCACATTACGCTCATTCTATACTATTTTTCTGTGCTTTGCATAACATATATCATGTTTAAAAGATTCTGGATCATCAAAGCTTGTCAGGAAGATATGGTTTTCAAAGTAACCTGAATGCAGACATGTTTTTTCTAATTTTTTAAAAGAGTATGTAAAAAGAGTTTTACTTCTCTCAAAGGTCTGAAAGGTTCTGCAGTAAGGGAAGTCTTTTGATACAGTGAATCTTGAAAGTATTCTTAAGGTATTAATAACAAACAGTTAATTGTTTTTTGATGAATCATTTGAAAATATGCTGTCTGATTAAAAAGGCCTCATGTATATTTGATTCGAAGAGTCCAGGAATATTTAACAAATGCTTTCATTGCCTCCATCCATTTGGTAAGCTCTGCTTCATTTCCTGTGGCTCTGCTGAAATAAATATCTGATGGGAAGGAACCAGGGAAATATTTTGAACCTAGCTCAGAATATGAATAGGAGAGGTGCAGATCAAGAACAAAATCTGTGTTTCATTTCTGTTTCACTGCAGATGCAACTAGGAAGATTGTCTCACAGAAGAATATTTATAATTGCATCTGGAAAACTTACTGTATTGCTCTGAAAGAAAGTGTATTCACAGGAAGTTTCTTTGCAATATCTTGTAAGGGAAAATCACACATTCCTTGTGAATGCTTTGGTGTCAGTTCCTAATATTGTTCTGACTCTGTTAGAAATGTAGTCTTGAGAATAATGGTTGTCTCTCATGGATAGAAAAATATTAAACTCAGCCACAAAATAAAAGGAATTCTAAGACAGAAAGAAATCCTTCCTCTCCTTTATTCTTACTATCCCCAGGTGAATTAATGAGGATATTGAGCCTTGTAAGTCATACCTTCCCCCTTGAAGTGCTCGAAAGAGAAGCTATAAACACTTTAGATCATCCTTCAGATGAAGACAAGCATGAGAAAGATTCTGAATTGCAATGGAATGAAATCATTAAGAAATAACTCCCCTCAGACCATCAGAAAGCAGATAAAAATTCTCTGAATATGAATACAAATTTTCTGATAAGTCTAGGCGTATAGACCTACAGACCTAAACAGGTTGTGGCCTTCTTAGAAGTAATTCTGCCATTTTCAGAGAGTGTTTATTACTCAGCGTGATGTGCCAGTGGAAGACTCGGACCTACTGCCACAAATCAATGTAAAAATATGCCCTTTACTGTCAGGTTTCACTTAATGATGGCTCCTCACCTCAGCCTGACCTTTCACTATCTTCAACCCACAGAGGGCAGTGATGTGTAATTAATAATAACTTTTCAGAGCCTTAAATGGAAACACCATCTGTTTTTAGCAATCTTGGTGTGTATTTTTGGGAAGAACTGACAATTTTTTTTACGTGATCTGTCAATAATATTGAAGTCTCAGAATTCCTCAAGTTGAGTTTAGGGAATTAAAAAGTACAAAATTACAAAATGGGTTGTCAAATTTATGTTCTGGGGAACTTTCCAGATCTTTTTTGTAGTGGTATTTCCCAGTAATAGTCTGCACTAATAAATAGTAGACCATATACTGGGAAGAAATAATTCTAAAGGATAAATACATATGCGAAATTAGGATGTGTTCTATTGTACCCCGTAGTCCAATCATCCTGTTGGTATGACCAACAATCCTCTTTAACTGTTTCTGCCTGCATAAAGCCTACATGCAGCTAAACTCCTGAGGGTTAGCAGGAAAATGAGATTTCTGCCCTGACCAACAGCCAGCACAGTCAACCCACAAACATACAGACAGGACTGTCCACCAAACCCACAGATCTGAGCCACCTTTTATCAGCCTGTCAGAGCACAAAGTTCAACTGGGCCTTTTGCCGCCAACCAGCCCAGGCTGACAAGCAATCTACACTAACTATGAGTAGGTGTCAGCAAAAGAATAACCTCTTAAAAGCAGAAAAATAAGGTGATACTGGCCTCCAGCCTCCTCTAGGCTGAGCTTATTTCTGCTTGTCATCTATCTCTTTTACATACGTTTCCTTTACATTAGTATATGTATACCAGAGTGAAAAAGATCGAAGGATTTCTGGATGCAATGGGCAGGTCAAAGCACAGAATAATTTTTCCATACCCCCGCAGGCCATACTTTTGTTTTAGAAGCAAACACATTCCAAAGATATGAAAGAAGTGCCAAAGCACAAGACAGATTAGAAGGTTGGAGAATACAGAAAACAAAACAATAATTCATGAAATGGAATTTGCAAAGCTTACAAGCAATGATCCTCTCATGCCAAGCATGTATCCAGAAATGTATAGCTTACAGCCCTGAGCCAAGCCAGCTTCACTCTCTGGGCCTGGGGAGA
Source organism: Corvus kubaryi (assembly GCF_017639235.1). NCBI lineage: Eukaryota > Metazoa > Chordata > Aves > Passeriformes > Corvidae > Corvus > Corvus kubaryi. The sequence continues at coordinate 39,513,590 of NW_024581137.1, forward strand.
GGAGGAAAGCCAAGTTTACTGCTTGTCTCTCCCTTTGCCACCTCCTCTTGGATGTCTGATGCAGACAACGTGTAGAGCTTATGACTTTGAAGGGACTTTGCACTCTGGATTGGAACAGCTTTCATACAGTTATGGAGTGGATGGGGATGCTTTTGATTTTCATATGTAGAGCCGTAGCTGAGCAGCTGAAAAATCAGCCTTTCATGCTTTTTGAAGTGCTACTGTTGTATAGGAACTCCATCTGTGGAACCCAGGCAAGAATAGAAATGTCTCTTCTGCTTTTTATTTGTGTGCTCACATTCACTAATTTGTGAAGTGCAAGGAGACTGCCATAAAGTTTCCATCTGCAAAAATTCTTCTTAACAAAAAATATTTCTGTGTCTCACTGTATAAAAAATACCCCAGTGCCTATAATTGCATAAAGATTTGATACGTTATGGCTATGATACCGTATATAAATTGATTGCTACAACATTTTTATGTGGTTATTTCTAAAGAAATATGTGATCCCTATCACTTGTAACTGTAGCATTCTTTACTCAAAAATCGATGTGATAAACACGTTAGTCTGAACAGAATGTCATGTAATGAAATATAATGTGAAATCAATCAAGATCTGGCTAGCAGCAGACATGAGGCTCGTACTCTGGTTAACTGTGCAACAAATAACACACCCAGATTTTATATAAATGCTTATCTCTGTGTATTTTAAAAAGCTCCACCTATCTCCATACATCCAAACTTAAATACATCTAATTTTATAATAGTTTTGGGGCTTAATGTTCAGATAGATACAAACTTTGAATTTTTCTATCGTGCTCAAATGCATGAATGTAAGGCAAGTCCCTTATCATTTAGCATTGTTATTATCTATTTCATTTTAAGTTTCCTAAATTCACCACTAATACACAGCACTGAGCTACTTTTGTAAAATTAATCAGTGATTTATTATAAATAATATTTGTGAAAATTATTTGTATTCCAAACAGTTCTCAAGTTCAGAGAGAAGAGGGTCCATATACAACAAATGGATTAAATGTTCAAAAGTGCATCTTTTCTAAGTTTTGGGGTTGTATTCTATGTTGGAGAATACAACAGGCCAAGTGTAACTCATAACCATAAATTTTATTTATGTCATGAATAGGTGGAAGATGTTTGCAGACTAAAAAAACTACCCTAATAATAAGAAACACTCTCTTGGATGTTATTCAAAAATATCAGAATCAATGGAATAGATATAGCTGAGTTATTGAAATAAGTTGTTGACTACATATTTGATGAACAGGTATAATAGGAGTAAGTTTAAAATTTGCCACTCTGTTTTACCACTTTTGAAATCAGCTTCAATTACTGTACCTACTTTTTTTGAGCACAGTGTTAATAATGAGTCCTCTAAGCTGTGCTTCTACACTGAAGTGTACATAGAAGTTTTACAAAAGGTCTTACTCTCATTCTGATTCCAGTCTACCTTAACTGCATTGACTGTAGGCCCAAAAGGGGTTTCTTCACTGGGAGTGTAGTCAGTTCCTGGAACAGGCTCCCCAGGGAAGTGGTCACAGCACAAAGCATGCCTGAATTCAAGGAGCATCTGGATGATGCTCTTGATCATGGTTTAGTTTTAAGTACTTCTGCAAGAAGCAAGGAGTTGGATTTGAAAATCATCACAGGTCCCTTTGAACTTGAGACAATCTATGGTGCTATGACTCTTTTAAAAGAATGGACCCCTGATGTGATGGCACATAGAGTCAGGAGTCTCACTGGGAGAAATACTTTAAGAAAATCATAACAAGTAGTCATCAACTCTGGAATTAGTGGTGCAAAGCACCACTAAGGTCCTGTTACATTATTTTCACTGTAGTGGACTATGCCATTGGCTTTAAACAAATGAGACATAACTGAAGAAGCAATGCCTAAACTTGTGTCTGTAGGTCCTTGTGTCTGTAGGTGCTTGTGTGCTCAAACATGACTTATAAAGGGCTGCTATCACCACTGGTCTAACATCACTAGTTATGTGCAGAAATAGAGTTATCCAGCTGGATACCTACAACTTTACATGAAGTTAGGGAAATTCATCCCTGTTTTTTCTTTCCTGTTTAGCATTTTAAAGTAAAGTTGTCATTGTTTTCAAAACTTCCTTTACTGTTCATTATGATTTTCCAGAATACCCTTGCCAAGCCACACAAGTGTCTCTATGCTTTGTTAGGTCTGAGGACCTCCTTCTAAAAGATATCAACAATGCTATGAGTTCCCTGATTCACAAACAACAAATGTAATATTTGTGTGCATGCTTGTCTGCCCTTTCTTATTCAGAATACCATATCTACAGCACCAAGATTCATTTTCCCATCATAAATATGCATAAGACAACCTTATTAACATAAATCTGATCTAACAGGTTCACCACGGATAAAGAAATGTAATTAATTTTCTTCCCTGCCTATTTTACTGCTGTCTCTATTTTTCTTAGATTTTGCTTGTTCATGTACTACAGTCTTAGAACCTTTGTTATGCATTATATTTAGCTGTTTGATGCATCTCACAGTGTTTTTCTTAAAGCCTAGCTAGAGTACTAATGGCTTTTGCTAAGAAAAGAGTAGAAAAAAAAATCCTATTTACAGTTTGGATGGTTAGTCAGACACTCATAAAGAAAAATAGATTTAGACATATACAAAACTTTTGCAAATATTTCCTTGTGATGTCATCGTATAGATGTGTCATTCCTTCACAGCAAGGAAAATTGGTGCACCTGCATTCTAACACTACTATGATAAAATGAAACATGTTCTTTGCTGATGACTTGCCAGATAGGTAGTATGATAGGAGGTCTAAAGAAAAGCTTTAAAATATATCAGTGTACTTGAAAGTCAGAGTACTCTTATTTACCTTCAAATAAGCTATACTAAATCTATGCTTATCGCATATTGGTTAGTTTTTTCCCCCTTTATCACCATTGTCACAACTTTTTAAAGATAGATAGATACAATTTAAAATGGTAGAGTAGCCTTGCATCTAGTAATATATTCTAAAAACAAAGAACAGTTTTGTATAAAGATAAATACAATTCTAACAAAATGGATGGTTTTGCATTTCAATCACACAGAAGGTAATTTCTCTACTGAGACTCTACTATTGATGGTTGTTATTTGCACAGTGCTCCTCTAATTTCACTACCTTTCCTATTATCCTAGCAAAGCACCTGTTTGCCAGTTCTTGACACAACTGCATGGCTGTCTTCCAGATTTCTCTCCATTTTGTTTGGGTTTGGTTTTTTCCCCCAAAGCTTGTGTTTGATAATCCATATTTACATGTATCTTACTATATATTGTTTATTCAAATTTCAGACTGATGATGGGATTGTGAAAATATGGAGTGAATCAGGAAATCATGGTGACAAGTGGAACAATGTCAAGTTACACTTGGGGAAGCTAAGGAATTTTGAAATAATCTTTGAAGGCATTCGTACCAGAGACCTGGGAGGAGGAGCAGCGATAGATGACATAGAGTTCAACAACTGCTCCACGAGTAAGTTCATGAGGGAGGTTTCTAGAGGGATGCTACATGAGATGTAGGAAGTTCTTGTTTGTTTTTAAATACATCATCATTTTACTGTTTTCATCATAATTTCACTGCTCATAAAATCAGTTATGAATAAATTGTTTTCACTCCTATAACTTTAATACTCTTTTCTGCACATGCAGTCATGCAGTGTTCTCACACTAAGTTATGGCAGATAAATCCAAGAAATTACTAAGGTTTTGTTTCCTTTATTTATTTTGTTTAGAGTAAGAACTTTCCTTCTTTAATACACTGGTAAGTTATTGAGTCTTTGATGTTGTATATAACCATTTCATACAAACTGTGTCACATTATATAATATGAAACCTTTGGCCTCTGTGTTTTCTTATAAAGACTCTTGCCATAAAAATAAGTGGAGGCTACAGATGAACCTTTATCAATATTCTTTTTCCGAGTTCAGTTGAAGTGTTAAGGCCAGCAAAATAAAATTTTGACTCCTTCACAGAATACTCTATTTAATTCATATCTCTATGAACATAGGCTAAAATGGGAACGAATTTTGCCTTTATTAAAAACAACAAATGCAACAACAAAAACAAAGCCAAACAAAACAAACCACCAAACAAACAGTAACAAAAAAACTCCCCAAACCCAAGATAAATACTGAGTAGATAAATCATGGCTTCTCTCAGGAAAGTGTGTGGTCTTTCTATCTTGTAGGAAACAGTGTGACAGAATATAAGTGATTTTTTTGATTGAGGTGATCATATCTGATGGCACATATCAACACTGAATTAGTTTTGTGGAAGTTGTTTGAGCAAGCTCTACTCTCCTGCCATAGACTGGATGCCCATTATCAATGCAAGTATGAAAAACAAACTTCTGAAGAACATCTCTTGATTTAGTTTCGTCTAAAAAATGAAGAGTTTGATTCAGAAATTGTTATATAATTCAAAGAATGGAAACTGGATACAATCTGGGACCTTCTTCAGAACTGCACTTTAATAAAACTCTAAGGCAGCTGTACTCTTAAAAGCTCTACCAAGCTCATAAGCATTAGTGATCCCCTTATCTTTTTTCGAAGGGTTTCATTATCCCCATTGTTGTGCATGCAATTGTTCTCCAAAAAACAAGGGTAGATAGGTAAGGATGCCCTGGTAAGAGATGGTAGGTCAATATCTCCCTATCATCTTGAATAAAAAAGTGGATGCTGGTCTCTCTTTTAATGTGTTGTCAGTTGTGTTCACGTGTATTAGTTCATACCAGTGGGGTCTAGTTAAACCACATTTTTGGGATTATGTTCTGTTTTGGGGCTACAACAAATTAGACACTTCATTTCAGTCAGATTCATGAAGATATTCAGCAAATAAAAATAGTAGAGGTTTTTTTTTTTAAGGAAGAAGTAATATCTCTGTTAAGTTCATAAAGATGGTATCAACTGATACAGTGGGGATACTGTAACATGATGTACCAAACAAGGAGTCCCATGGAAAAGAAATATCTATGGACCGATTCTTGCTAGACGTTTCAGAGATGTTTATTTCTCCAGCCCCATGGCCGGGGCTCTGCCAAGGAACTGCTCAGTCTCGGGACCCAAGGGTCCCTGCCCGCGCAGGGGAACACAAAACAACCAATGGGGAACGAGGCTGACCAGGGGCAGAGAAACCCCATGTCTCCCCCCAGGGCCCCTCTCCCAGGACTACATGGCAGGGGGAGGAGACCCCGACAACCAACATATCTTAATATAGTGTAAAAATATTTCTTCTTACTCTTAAATCCACATATTGCATTATAATCTGAAAAATGTAATCATATAAGCATAACTGGAAATATCCCAGAGTTGTCATTGCAAGGAAAGAAATTGTTTCAATAGGGATTTGGAAAGCTGTCATATGAAGGATCCTCAATCTCTTAAAATGTTAAGATTGCTGAAATTTACATTGGTTTTAGTCTATGACCCTACAAATCTGAATGTTAACAGTGTTTTATAACCAGTCTTGCATTAAAATACTTTTGCAGTGAAACAGTTCAGAAAGTAACTTGGTTTATTATTTTATAGCAAGTATTTGTTTTACAGCACTGCTTCAGCAAGAAGCTCTGTTGGGAAAGCAGTTGCACCAAGTGCTCCAACTACTTTCAAATACAGTTTTGGCATGGTCATATTTCTGTGTATTTTGCAGATAATTATGTTTTATGAAGATGTATGATTCAGAGGAGGCTTTTTTATAGAAGTTTGAAATGTACAATTGAAGCTCAATATGCACACAAACTTTTTAAAGATTGGTTTAGGAAAGTTGGAGACCCAAGATGGTAATCCTTTGTAGAGCTGTCACTTGCATGGTCATTGCTTTTGCACTCTAATAGTGTCTTTGTACACTCAGGAATCATTTCCTTACAGCATCTCTGGTAGTGTATGCTAGGTACAGCAGGGTTATCACTAAAGTTTAGGTGTATGTATCCTATGGGAGTGTGTTTATGCTTATGCCTTTGCTTTTCAGCAGGATCAGAGGCCTATAATTTGTTTGCTTTTTAACTGTATCTTCATGCATGTTTGTAAAAAAAGCGAAACAAACAAACAAAACCTCAAAAAACAGCCCATACCCACCACACCTCACCCCACCTCTACCCCCTGATTTTCTTATCTGTAGGAGAATACTTAGGCTCAAACCAAAATTAAAAGGGGATCATTTAGCGCCTTTCACATCAGCTCTGTATATGATTTTTTTGCCTTCTACTCCACAAGTTGATGCCTGCTTGCTTAATGTTCTCAACACTTTTGGAATGCTGACCTTCCTTTTGGCATGATGACATGAAGGAGCTTGGTCTGACCTTTCTCATTCTTGTTGTTATTGATTCTTTACCTTTGTAGAACAAACAAGCAAAATACTTTTTGCCAGTTTTTCAAAAATAACATTTCCCACCAAGCCTGGGGCATTCAGGATAGAGAAAGCATGTCATGTAGATCGCATTTTTTGCAGCACAGGGTTCACAGTTTTATTGTGTCTGTTGTAACAAAGCTAAAAGTCAGCAAACACAATCTCACTGTGGCCAAACTCAAAAAAAAGAGTAGCATACAAAGATGGGGAACAGGGGCTTCTTACCAACAAAATTACTTGATTTACAGCACTTACCCATGTACTGTGTTGGTAGATGTAGAATTGCTGGGCTAGACACACTACAAGGGTCCTCTAGGACAACTGAGGCCATATTTGTGTTTTCTACTTGATCTTATTTTGCTGAACTAAAATCTTATATATTATGGGTATCCTGGATGTTTTAATTACATAATCAGTGGAATATACCATGCACAGAAAAAAAACGGGAGATTGAAAAGAATTAAAACTTGAAAACAGGTTTAAAATAAACAGAATGGATTTGAAATGAGAATGCCTTAAATTGCACAGGGAAAAAACGGAATATTTAGCTGCTTCTCAGCAGACAGCATTTAGTGGTGAAAAACAGTGTAAGAGCAATTCTGGAGCTTTCAAATATTTTGGGATAGCCTCCTCCTCACAGACTGTCCTTTTGGAAGCTACTGAATGGTATTCCTGGAATATGGTTTACAGTCAGCACAACAAAATAATTGCCTCTTTGCAGAAATTATGCACTCGAGTCAGCAAAAAGGAAGAGACAGGCAGCCCATGCGATATTTTTGATATGTGAATATTAGATCTGCTTTCTGCAGTACAGTAATATTCAATGGTTGTATCACTGCTTAATATACCTAAATACTTTTTTTATTTTACATGTATTTTCCTTCAGCTTGCTTCCATACAGTGTTTTATAGGCTGTACACATCATAAGAGTATCTGCACTGAGGTGGATTCCTTGATCTTCACTTACATAGCTGTGATTTCCATAGCTCCTTTTATATGAGGATTTTCAACTGATCACAGAGAATCTTTTCACTATTTCCTTTTAAAAATTAATTTGTCGACAGCTTCTATATCAGTAGAATACAACAAATTACTCTATTTAGTATGATCTGGGCTTCTGGGGCCCCTTCCTCCAAGGCTCATTTTCCTCAGGTCTCACTAATTTCTATGGAAATGAAGGACAAGAAACAACTGTGGGTTTGTTGGAAATATGAGCTCTAGGAAATATTGTCAAAGATGGAGAGAAACAAAGATATAAAAGAGTCTTATCAGTTGGTTTTGAGAGGGTAAGCTATGTTCTGATAATAAAAATAAATTAAATTCCAAATCTGATACATTTTATTTTACAGGTTAAAATAAAAAATCTGAAAAATAGTCAAGTCACATCACAGCTGGAAAAAATTGTTCTTAATATTAAATTAACTGATGTATTGTTATTTTTTTCACCTTCTTGTACAATAATTCTTTATACAACTTTACTGAAACTATGTAAACTGAATGGAGTTTACTGTCATCTTTTCTTGTGCTTTTTAATAATTGACTTTGACCATGCATGAGGTTATTTGCAGGCTGGAAAAAAATGTCTCAATTTTCACCTTAATAAAAAGGTAAAATACCTATGATGGTCATACAGAATAAACTCTAATGATAATTTTTTTTGACACTTATGACATTTAACTTCATGATAATGTGGTCTGCTATCATTAAAGAGCACTTCAAACATTATTGATTTGCTTTCCCAGCTCATGGCTCACTGTCATATAAGAGTGAATCAAGAGCACAACTTGTCAGACATGCTCTTGACAGAAGTCTGAATTTTGTGCATCTGTAATTTTAAAGAAAAGGAATTTTGTACTCCCAGATACACAGCAGCAAGCATGGACATGAACATGATTCAGCCACATCATATATACTGGCATCCCAGGGCACCACCTCAAAAACTAACAAGGAAAGGTAAAATGAAAATAAGAGAATCGTAACTCTGAATTAATTTGACAGAAATTTCTAGAATATTTTGTTATTTAGTTGATTTATATAATTTTTCATAGCCTGGGAATTCAGTACCATAGAAGTCCTGGAATAAGAAAGAGCCATTACAGCTCCAGTGATTTTTGTCAGTTGACTGGGATCAGACTCCACAACCTTTTCTTCTTTAAGGTAAATAGGATAGTGGAATTACAATTATATTTAGTTTTTAAAAGAAAGAAAAGTAAAAATTCCACAATCTATTAATAGGAAATTTCTTCACCAAATTGAGCAGAACAGATATTTTCCTTAAAATATAAAAAAGCTTGATTTCCTTGCGGTAAACTTTTTATTTCCCTTTCTCCTCATATATTTGTATTCCTCCTCACCTACTGTTTATGGCAAAGACCATAGGTGAAGGTACTGAAATCCTTTGAACAACTTTGCTTCCATGCTCTCATAAACAAGAAGCTTTGAAAGTCTCAACAGAAAAATCCTTTCTCATTAGAATTCCATCCTAGCTTTGCAGATCAGAGAGACAATAACTAAAACATCCCAGTGTTTGTGTACGTAGGCCAGCTTTTTTTTATTTTTAAAACAAGCCAGTGTTTCCTTTGAATCCTCAGCTATGTATCACACAAAGCTTTATGTTTAATGGAGAATTTAGTCCCTTCTTCTCAAACACTTGAGAGAAGTTCAAACTCTTATAATAGAAGTATTCAGTACAAATCTGGCCCTGAATTAAGAGGGAAGGGAGTTCAGACAGAGAAAGCTGCCAGACCTAAATTAGTTACTAAAGATATTCACTGGCGTTCAGACAGAATGTATGTCCAGTTTTTTAATTTTCTTTTCTTCCCCCCTTCAAATACTTTAATGATTCACAATGTCTTTCACTTGTTTTTGTAAATAGGTCAGTGTCAGGGTATTCTGACATGGAGCACTGGGATCACATGACCTGTCTAAAACATCTCAGTAAATGTGCTGAGAAGAATAGTAAAATTCTTAATTGTTAGTCTAATATTTGGATTTTGCCTTTAGAAGGAAATTATTCTTCAATTTCATCATGAGCTGTCAATTGAAAATTTTCTGCTACGTATTGAATCTCCTTCATTACAGAGAAAAAAAGCTCATTTTGAGAAGTCTAGAAATTTTGGTAGCTTTATCTTAATTTGGCTTAGTGTAACATACATTAACATGAATGTACTTTATAATTTGAGGGAAAATTTTACTGAACTCAGATACACCAGCAGAGGGTACAGATGTGCACAATTTGGTTCTAGACAAGAAATAATCTCCCTTTTGGCAATGTGAAGATCAGCCATAGCTGCCTTTCAGAGGGCATCCCCAATGCCCTTGTAGGAAGGACTTAGTGGGGAAGGCAACGTGCTCAGGACAGATGAGGAGGAAATACAGGCTCCCTCATCCCAGCTTGCCAGGGCTGCCAGTTACACTGGGTGAAGATGTGAATTCTTGCACAAGTCAGAATGCTTGAACAGCTTTGAATATTAAGACTTTCTAGAAATGTTTGAAAAATATAAATTAATTTTTACAAAAGGGGCAAATATGATACGGTCTGGATTCAGGGAATGAATTGCATTTGACAACCTTCCTAAAAAAATTTTAAAAATGGAATAAAGGGAAATATGGCACCAGCTTGAAAACCACAGAATTGTGTAGTTTTACTGCACTGTTTAGAAGTCATTGACATACCTGTAAACTAGGATTTCTGTTTCTGCTTATGTAAAAAAATGTATGAGCTTAACCAAAATATTTGTTCCCCATCTTTTTGCAACTCTCAGAGATGTATTAGGAATATGCACGAGAGCATTTGCCACAGATTTTGAATATGAGAAACAATTAATAACTTTTACCTCATTTTTCATGAAGAGACCTCAGCGCCATTTTAAGTTTCTGTTTATCTCATGGGAAACTGTTGAAGAAGATTTGCTGACTCCAAAGATAATTTGATTTGCTAGCATATGGCTGTAAACCGGTGTTTTCAGCACAAAATTAAAATCTCATCATTTTGACATTTACTTCACATTTTGTTTACTCTTCTATTCAGTGGTAGATTTCTTGACTCCACCTATTTCAAATGAGCCACAGGAGAAGGCTTTTTATGGCTAGTAAAATATACAGGGTAGAGGTGAATGGACCTTATATCTTTTTTCTAACCTTATAATCTTTGTCTGTAAAGATGGTACTAGAATAATGACCACTGTCCCAGCCCAAGTTCATTTTCTTATCAAATTACTCTAGAAAGTAGGCACCCTTCCAGTACAGCCAAGCTGCATAAAACCCATCATACACCTTGGTGAAAGGTGACATCCAAGATGAATTTCACATCTAACAGCAATTCTGCGGAGACGGGGAGAGCACTCAGCTGAGGAAGTGTCTCCTTGTTGCAGATAATTGCAGATTGCACTGTGTGCTCTATTCCATTGGTCTGTCACAACAACCCCTGTGGACCACATAAGGACAAAATAAAAATAAAATATTCATATGAGATGCTTCTAAGATATCTGTGATAACTGGAGAGTGCTGTGATTGAGTGGCTTTGATTGATTCTGCATCACAGTGGAAGCAACAGTTTGACAGTCACTTTGTAGTGTAAATATCATTGAAAAGCTCCAAGAATAATCTATTCATCTGAACTTTCTGAGGTACAAGCTAAGTCTACACTGGAATTAGCATAGAGGAGAGACAGGGAGGGGGAAAAGGACTGAGAAGTAGAGATCACGTGTCAAATTGTTTCAGGAGATACTTTTATCTGGTTGAACACGTTCCTAATTACTGGGAAATAGAATTTTCTGCAAAAGCATGTCATAATTTTTTACCTTATGTCCTCTTCTCCCTTTCTTTTACCACCTGCAGATTCCAAAGAGATAGAGCCTAAAACAGCCAGACCCTCATTCATTGCTCAGCCCTCAGTGCTTCTCCCTCATGTCTCCTTTGGTATCAAGCAAACTATGGTAGATCCCTGTATGAGTGCTATGAGTACGAGATCCTTATCCTGCTGATATGCTCTAAGCCAAAGCTGGTCTCTCAGTCTTTATCAAATATAAAAGCTTCTGTCCTTGTCTCCTGTGGATTTATATACTCCATGATATCAGCACTGGAAGTTAAAGACAATTTTCTTACCTTTTGTGTTGCTTGAGCCAGAGCCAATTCTACATTTCCAGAACTATGAATAATTTTTTTATTCTTCCAGGTTATCTGGGGACCTTAAGCACAGTACTGCTTGCTTTGAACAGCTTTGGGAAGTGCTTTGGCAGAATTTTGTATCTACAGGTCAGAGTCTCTCCTGAGAGTCAATATAATTTGTTAGATCTAGTGTTTATCTTGGAGTCAAAACATATCTTTGAATTAAATATGGCCTTTTGAGTGATAGATTCCATGAGGAGAATTCTCTATGGTTTTAGAATTATAAAAGAACCTTATTTGAAATTATATCTAGCTTGCTTGAGTAGAAACTTTTCATCTAGTTTTCTTTGCAATAGATTTCCAAGGTCATCCATGGAGAGAATCGTTATTGATGGGTTTGCTAATACAATTCTAGTGTTCTATAAAAAGTCATGCAGAAAAGAGTACTGAACAATTTAGGTAAGCAAGAAAAAGCTTGATGAAAATTGTATTTCATAATTTCTGAATCTCAGAGTACAGTTGAGTAATGAAACCTTCCAAGACTGTGTATTTCACAAATTCCAATTTAAACAAAGGGTGAAACTTGCAAATTAAATTTCCTTTAATTGAATAATATTTTCAACAAGATATTTTAATTATTTTTTTTATAGCTCAAGTACTGTGAAAGGGAGAAGTGGTATAAGTACTTCCACTAAGCAAAATGATTTAAACAACAAAAAATAGAAAGAGGTGAATTTTCAACATTAATTTGAAAACATTTCTACTCAGGAAGGACTGTAATTTCTAAAAAGACAAATAGTGGGAAAAAAGTCTAATTTCCTTTGAATATGCATTTTATGTTTCATTTCACACTGCTGACATGGTGGTGCTGTACGTGCATGGAGTGAGCACGTGTGTTTCTCTTGGAGAACAGAGATGAGTCTCTTGCTAAACAGCAGCTCAGTGCACTTGACCTTGAGGTACACCCTGCCTTCCAAAACAGCTCAAGGTCTTATTCACTGCAGCCTTTAGGAACCATAATCATTTTGTCACCCTATGCCTTTCAAAAGCACAAAGCGTTGGCCAAACACAACCTCTGACAACCTATGTCTTTAGTGTTGTAATACTACAGCATCTCTTCCTGTGTGATCAATCACTTCTTTAGTAAGTATTTTAAACATTCACTCTGTGTCACCAAATCTATGATATTTAGTGCTACCTATGAAACTTAAATATTTTTGGCCTTATCCATTTTGTTTCAGACGATACAGATCTATAGCTTCGGACTGATATTTGAGTTGTCTGGTTCTTTCTGTGATTTTAGATGTAATGGATATCACAGGAATATTTAATCTTACAGAGCATTGGTACAAGTAAGCTCTTGTACTCAGAGAGTCAGAGAAATAGTCAGTGACCTGTTGCTGTCCTCTAGTAGCAAATTTAAAGGAAAGAAGACTGGTTTTGTGACTTCTTTCATAGTCAGTCCTTTCCTGGTAATTGAAAAAAAAAAAAAGTCTTGGTTAATAATGTTTTATTTATCAGCTCTCTCCAAATGAATCTTGTCGTGTCTATAAATTCTATGTCTATTATATGGGTTAGTCTTCCATAGATAACATATACTGGAGATGGGTATAAAATAAATAAAGCTCTAGCTTGTGCTGTATCCACAACAGAGTCACAGTTTATTTGTGGTATGCATGATGAGCATCTGTGTCTTGCATGCTTTCTACATGTATACAAACACACACAGGTTTCCTTGTTAGAGAAGATCTTATCTTTGCTGGTATTCTGAGAATTGCATTGTCCAAAACAAAATATGTAGAAAGGAAAGCAAGTGTATGTAAATGAAAGTTCTGCAGAAACCATCCTTAATATGCTTATTTCATACCATTTAGTGATCCAGAAGCCAAGCCAGTTCTATTGGCTTCTTAAAACTACTTAGAAGATTACATGGCTCTTTGCTGCATCACTACAAAGTTGTACTTAATTGAAAAGTGATATCCTGTATATGCTTTTTCCTTTTCAAGTACTGCCATTTCATTTGGTGAAGGGATTTGCATAACATGAAGTCATTAGTTACTACTTCATCTAAAATATGTCTTGTGCTAGTTTCTTGTGGTGTCCTGGCTTTTTGGAAAAGCGGCAGTACTGAGGGGAAACCAAGTAAATAGGCATAATAAAATGTTATAATTTTTCTGTACCACAAATACAGTTTGTTGGATTGGGTTTTTTTAACTTAAAAGAATTAAATCCCCAAGTATTTAATGTAAGGGAAGAAATTGATTTATAAGGATATGTGCTGCTGCCAGATAACTTTGACCTATGAGAAAAGAAATGGTTTAATTGGTCTACTGATTCTTATTAATCTACGTATTTCTATGCTGATCTGAAGGCTGGTTGTTATCATAAGCCATTCAATTCTTATCTGTGTTTGTGTTTTATATTCTGTATTCTTTTATTTTGGTTTGGGTTGACTTTTCTGCTGCCTATAATGATTTTTTTTTTTTTCTGGGAAAGGAACGGATTGTTGTTTTTTGACCTGCAGCATATCTATATAGTATTCAGATCCCACAGATTTTTGGAATGAGTAACTGGAGGAGAAGAAAGAGCAAAACATAATGTTTAAATGTCCTCTCTTTTTTTCTTATTCAAAGCAGTTTCTAACATATTTTCCCATATGTTCTTCAGTATATTTTTTTCTGATTAAATTGATTTTTTTTATATTATATTTGAAGAATGTCTTGTAAAAATGAAACTTCTAAGATGCAACTTCTGTGTGAACTTGTCTTTGGGTTTGCTGACACTGAAGTTGCGTTTTATGGTTAAACTGCACTGTATTTCTTGTTTCGATTTATTTTTTAGCTGGTGTAGGAGTTTTGGCCAGAATGAGTGTACTATGGAAAGTTGATTTTTTATGCCATAATTCCAAATAGAGTTTAGAACATTTGGTTACACTGTGCTAATTACAGTTTGATAATTTGAAGAGGGATTTTATTTCTCTCTGTCAAAGACTGTGGCAGAAACTCCATCATTATCATAAATTTAATCTGGTATCCCTAAAATTACATGTAAACAAGGTCTTACTCCAAAAGGATAAAATTCATAGATACATAAATAGTGTTTGGACTTCATGACATTCACACCTCTTGAGATAAACGAATCACAGGTTTTATTTTAGGATAACCAAAGAGATTAATAATATTATTAAATGCTGGTTTATGGTATGTTTGAAGTATTATATAGTTGCTTGTTTTTTAAAAAAAAACCAATAACTGTAATTAAGTCCTAAATATAAATGATAGGGTAACATAACATAACATAATGTTGCTCTGTGTAGGTAATCGTATGGAATATGATCAGTCACAAAGCCACAGATTTTCAAAAGTCACTCTCCTGTATGGTGATAACGTACCCCTTTCGTATGCAGTGAAATAAGATGTGAAACTTACTCTCTGCTAATGGCTCTGCGATTTCCTAATTTATGTCATTATTTAAGCCACTGAATGACTTAAAGAAGTTGTTTAATTTTCCTGTGCATCATTTCCAGTGCAAAGGAGGGGGTGAACATAAGGGTTTTAGACTCTTCTCAAAAGTGCCTACTGACAGAAGGCAAGGGGCACAAATTCAAAAACCAGGAAATTTCAAGTGAACACAATAAACCACTTTACTGTGAGGGTCACCCAACACAAGAAATGGTTGTGCAAAGAGGTTGTTGAGTCTCCATTTATTGATATATCCAAAACCCAAGTGGACATGGTACTGCACAACCTGCTCTACTAGAGGTGGCTGAAGCAGTGGCTTGGACTAGAGAGGACTTGAGAGGGCCCTGCCAACGTCAGCTATTAGGTGGCTTTCTGGAATTTAGGATAAGCCATATTAATGAATTTTTAGTGGTATCTTCAATCAGGTTTTATCACATCATTTTGGAGAGGTGTGAAAACTGCCTTAACCATCACAAATGCCTAGGTCAATTTTTTTCTCAGGAATCTGCTCCTCTGCTAAGGGCTCTCTGCCACATGGATTCTCTGTAAAAATTAGCCACAGCTCTTCATGTATCTAATTCATGACAAGCTGTTCATGGTGTGGATCCCCTGACACTAATCAGATCAAACTGACAGTGAAAAATTAAAAATTAAAATAATGAGACAGATACCAATTTGGAAACAGATTTTGTGCGTGTGTGTGTGTGAGTGCACAGGGTCTTCTGTATTTCAAAGCTGAAAATTTAAGTCTTAAGGTCCTGCAAGTAACCAACATTAGCACTGATTTTTTTCTCTTTTGTACTATCCATTTAAAATATTTGGATTACATTTTAATTCTGTATTTTCACTCTATTTAATATTAGTTTGATTGCATGTTGAAACTAAACCAAAAGTTTAGTTCTCTTTTCCTATTCTGCATCAATGAGAATGCAGTTCCTCAGCCTGTAAAATTCAGTAAGTACCACTGTTTAAAGAGATTAATACCCTGACAACAATAATAATTCCTCTGGAAATATGGGCCTGCACAAAGGTAAATATCATGGTGTTCTGATCAGCCTGTGTTTAACAATATGACACATTTTAGTCATGTTTGAAGGAAAAAATGAAACACATTACAATGAATACAGTAAAAATAAATTCTCCTAAATGCCTTTTGCAGAACTTGAAGCTCTAGACTGAAAGGCAATCTAAGGTTACCAGAGTGCTTTTGAAGTGTTGCATTTGGGGCTATCAGAACTGCTTCAATTAGTGTTAGCTGAAATTATACACACAGTGCACTGAACTAAAAAATAACTTACATAAGTTCCTTTATAGTCTTACAGTCCAGGGATGGCTGAATCTCAGCACTCTTAGGATTTGAACCTAATGTTTTATGTGCAAGTTACTAAGTTACTCTCATTTTATGAGATCATTTTCACTCACCTTCAGAGACGAACACAAATTGTTGTAAAACAGATTTGTATATTAAATACCATAAGAGAAATTTCTGGGCATGACACTGAACCACGCCGTAAATCAAGTCCCTCCGGATGGGAGAGAATTTGCTGAAAGTCCTTGCAAGGAATTTCAAAGATAAACCAAGACTTTTCCTTGAGTTTCAGTGCTTCCAGATAGTTGTTTATTAAGTCTTATCAGAGGAACAGAGCCACTAGCATGACCCAGGTACAGCATAGAGCACAGAAAAGCAGGAGTGAGGCCTCTCTATCAAGATTTAAACAGCCTTTTAAAGATATTTTAACCAATAGTTACTAAAAACGTACATTATTTTCACTTTCCTACCAATTATTCAGTAACACGACAAGGAACTGCGGAATTTTCTATCCAATCATTCCAAACTACTTTTACTGCAGAACATGGAGTAGTAGAAGAAGGAGAAGAAGGTTTAGAGAACAACAACAATCCTCCATTTTGATATTTTTTACTCTTATCTATTTACTACCAAGAGAAGCCCAAGACCTCTAAATTTTTCACCCTGTGACAATCTTACACAGTAGTCTATCACCTAATTCACGCCACTGTATTTTCTAGTTCTTGTCTGACCGTTGGTAATTTTTTCCAAGGTTGGAGGCTAAAGCAGTGTTTTTCAGGGGGGGTAAGAACCCTTAAAAACAGGCAGAGAAATATTCTCAGCACTCTGGGTTCCTACATGGGCGGTTCACACAATCAGAGCAACAATTTGTCTAAACTCTTAAAAAAAAAGTTAAATGTCTTAGAAAGGCTTTAAGAGTTTATGTATTATGCAAATGTGTATAACAGTGATTTTTCTCAGCTAAAATGTTATTTTCAAAAAAATATATTCTAATTGTGAGCAGAATAAAGCCTTTTGCCTGTCTACTTTTCAACAGCTCACAGAACCTGTTTTTTGTGGAATGTCCACAACAAATATACCAGGCAAACTGTTATGTTGATGCTGAACTGAATTTTCTTCCAGCCAAACCATTCTACCTTTGAAGCTTTGGGCAAGGCAAATAGAGTAGTCTAGAAACATATAATGCAACATTAAAAGAGTGAGACCAAATAACATCTGTTGGAAGCAGTAAAACCCTAACACCATGATGTATAATGGCTAAACAAATTAAAAAGAGCATCCTTTGGTTTTATTACAATAATTGATTTAAATGTCTTGTTGGTTTCAGTTGGAGAGAATCCCAGGGAATGCCCTGCCCTCACTGATTTTGTGTGTGGGAATGGGAATTGCATAGAGTCTCAGTTCATCTGCGACTATAAACCAGACTGTGAAGACCTATCAGATGAAGCTGACTGCAGTAAGTATCTCTTTGTGTATTAATGTAATCTTCAGTTAAAATTATAACTTTAAATTCTGTAGCATAGTTTAGGTGAGTTCACACAGATGATTCACTCAAAAGATGATCACAAGCAGGTGGCCTTCTCCACAGCTTGGAAGGTCTGACATCTTTATATCCTCAGAGATACTTGCTGCAAAAAGTATTTAATGTAGCTTGCTAAAACCAAAGGTTAAATACTGAAAGAAAAAAAACCCATACCAAGGCCAGAACAAGCTTAAGGATTAAAAACATACTTGAGGAATTAAATCAATGAGTTACAATACAAATTAACTCTGAGAACAAATGTAAACTCATTTATTAATGTGAAAACATGTTGAAAGGAAATATCAATGTTGAGTGGAAAAGCTAAGCAAGCAAACTTGTGTACAATAACATTTAGGCATGATTCTGCCATAGAAAGGTGAATATTTAAAAATAAGCTTGTCTTTCAAATGAATTCTGTCTTTGTGATCTGAGTAGAGTGAATACAGTTTCATTGTTTGTTCTTGCTTCTACTGCAAGCTGTGAAAATATTTTGTTGTCATTTCTCTATTACAGAACAGTTGGAAAAAATCAAGTCTGTTTATGTTTTCCTAAGTCCTAGTGAATATTGAGACAAAATTTGTCTGTAGGCATTCTTCACTGCGGCTGATTGAGATGGAAGAACACAGCTCCATTTTAAAATCTGGATCAAGTTAACAGGATTTCCAATTCTAAAACTCAGAAGCAGTAAAACATTGTGCCCTTGTTCCTGCTCCATGTCTTTGTTTACTTACAGTTACTGTCTGGACCGGACATTGGAGTTGGAAGATTACATAGTCCATATATACAGTCCAGTAATCAGTCTAATTGTTAATCTTTGAGCAGAGGGTCAAATTCTTCCATGATGTAGGTATGCCCAAAAGTAAACTTGATAGAGAGAGTAAATGTATCACAACATCAATTCAGCCTTCATCCTTTGTGGAAGTAAAAGTACTTCATTGAACTAAGCCAATATGTTTTGATCCCTTGAAAATCAAAGGCATTTTTTCTAGCATGGGGTTGCTAGAGGCTTGACTGAACAGGATTACAAAACTAATGACCCTTTACTGGATGATGCACATTAAAATGTTTTAGCCAAACATCAGACTTACATACTTGCTGAGAGAGATGCTAAGATATCACTATAGGAGATTTAACTTGGAGTTTCTCCCTTTCATAAAAGTAAATAACAGTTCTGAAGTAAAAAGCTGAAGGTAGTGTCAGTATTTCTGATTTCTGCCTCTTGTGGTACTTTGTGTTGCAGTGAACTTTGTGAATCATATTCATGGAAATGGATTTACATTGGATGAGAAGTTAAAAGTACTAGGTTTTTAAAATTAGACTGCAAGATAGATTTTAAACAGCTAATCTGTATTTCTTTTACAAAGTATTAATACTTTTTCAGGAATTAGGCAAAGTAAGTTCAGCAAAATACTCTATAAACTCACCTTTGTAACATTTTCCAGACCTAACAGGCACACAGTAAATTTGAATTACTGTCCAAAGTGAACTGTTCAGTAAAGATACTCAGAAAATTATGGAGGCACTTGATTTATTCTCTAAATATTGTTAGAGGATATAGTAGCTTCATTGGGGGAGGGTGTTGTTGTGTGTTTTCTGGAAGGACTCTTTTTTTAGTCAGATAACAGATGGGAACACTTCAGGCCATAAATGATCTTGAATCACAGTAAAGCAACTCAGTGTTTGCTATACTGAAGAAAAGCTTTTCCAAGGGGAGAAAAAAAATAATTGCTGATATTCACTTTTAAAAAAATAGACTGAGATATCTTTTTATTGTAGATGGAAAGGCTGTAGATATATCAAAATAATTTCTTCAGTCTTTAGTCTTGCTGCCGCTACCAAAGTGTAATGCAGAGATACAGTAATCTGGCATTCAGAATACTCAGATAAGCCTCAGGTATAATATTTCCCTGTCTGCTCTATTTTAGTTCAAACAATTGATGCCTTATATTTAGATAAACACACTTTTTTCCTGAGCATATATCTTATAGATGGGAATAAACAACATTAAAGGGCACATATTGCCTTCTAGATATGGAAACCTGATTTTTTTATTGAAAAGGCAACAGGAGCTGCTTAATCAGAAAAGAAAGCAGAGCAGGCACAGAAAAATCCCTTCATGGCCTAAGCTGTCCCATCACAAGTGGTTATGGCCACATTTGTCTGAAGTTTTCTCCTTTGCACTGAGCTCAAGGTCTGAGCTTATTTCACATTCTACTGCAGTTTTATGCAGTAACTTTTTTTCTTTAATGTAACTCCAAAGAAGTAAATGGACCATAATCTACTCAGGAGCAATTCCTGTATGCAGGATTTACAACAGAACCTGGATGAAATGAACTGCGTCCACATAGGCTGGTAGACTTTTTTTTAATAAACTTGTGGAAATTACTTACTCTGTGTTTCATGCAGTCCAGTCAGGCAATCCTGGAAAATTTTCATTCTCTTTCAGTAAGCTGCTGGAAGTACCGAGGTGAAAAAACCACACATGAAAGCAGTTTCAATTTTCATGAATTGCAGCCAAGTATACACACGGATAACAAACCTCAGTGTTGATGAATCAACTAGAGGAGTGCTTAAATTATTGAAATAAAAGCAATTTTTTCCAATAAATGGAGCAATCTTCTTCTGTTGGCTTCTAAATAGGGTATGCTTACCCATAAAAAAAAAACACCCAGCAGGTGCAGATAGGTCACATGACTCTTAACCCAGTAATACTGTTCATAAATATTTATTAATAATTACCTTCTGAATGCACTGTTAATATATTAGGGTAAAAATCCTGGAGTCAGGTATTCTGTTATGACTAATGTAAATCCTAAATGGATTTGGACTTTGATCTTGTCAGAGATGTACAAGAAAATGTACTTGGTTTTTCAGTTAATGGGTTCCCTTTGCTCTACCTGTGTGTGAGGGTGTTTATTGTTGGAGTTAGGCTTTATTTGGCTTATGTGACGTTCGTAATACAGTGCCATGCAGATGCTCACTGCATTTGACCAGCACTAGCAAAATCACAGAAGGGTTGAGGTGGAAAGGCACCTCTGGAGATCATCTTGTTGAACCTCCTGCTTCAAACTGCAATTCACTGCAACAGGTTGCACAGGGCTGTGCCACTCAGGGTTTGAATACCTTCAAAAATGGATATTCCAAAACTTATCTGGGCAATTTATATCAGTGTTTTACCAGCCTGACAGCTAAAAAAGGTTTTTTCCTTAACCTTAAAAATTGCTTCCTCTGTTTGTGTCCATTGCCTCTTGTCCTGACACTGGGCACCGCTGAGAAAAGTCTGTCTTTTTCTTCTTTAAACCATTCCAGAAAGTATCTATACACACTGACAAAATCCCACTGAGCATTCTCACCTCCAGCCTGAACAGTCCCAGCTCCCTCAGTCTGTGCTCAGGGGAGACACTTCAGTCCTTGCAGTACAGTACATTACAGATACATACATTGCAGAACAGTGCAAATTCTTCTCCTAGTATACAGGATTTTGATCCAGTGAATAACCTATATCGGATCAAAATTATACATATTTTAAGATATTTGTATTATACATTTAACTAAAGGGACACTTTTTTTTACAGAGAACAAAAGTCCACATGGTTACAGTGTGTGTGCAGATCTTGGTCATAAGCAGGTTTATGATAATGCTAAGTTGTTTTCATAAAGAATGGCCTAATTTTTTCTTTTAGCATCAAAGTAGACAACAGGAAAAAATCCCAAACCAGATCACTAGGAGGTAAACTCTATTATTTTTATCTATATCCTTTATACCCAGACAATGACACATAAATAGTTGTATTTTAATATTGCAGAATATTTCTAGATCAAGGAACATAGTCTAAATCCTCAAATCCATTCTGAACAGTCACAGTCAGACCTGTTTCTAAAAAGCATGGCTGATTGTGATGCTTAATAGTTTGGAACATTTTTCCAAAGTCTTCTCACAAGTGTTGTCCTAACTCTCACTCAGCTGTGTAGCTGCCTCTGCTTTATAACTAAGGAAAAGATGTTTTGGAGCCAACAGAGGAGGTTGTGGTGCTATTTGATTCATCTGTACCAAACCATTTATATCATTTTGTTGATTAATTACTTTCCAAAGTCACCTGAAGCATCAGAAGCAGAGTTAGAAATGGGCAGTTTAACTCAGGTCTCCTGAATTTAGTCAGTGAGTGTCCTAATCACTAGAACATACCTCTCATCCTAAAGCTGCCATCAGACATAACGTTCACAAAGCTAACACATGCTTATGAAAAATGCCACTGTGAAAGGGCAGTCCAGTTTTGCTAGCTAATTGTCTGGAAGCCATTCTTTCCATTCACCTTGGATAAGAACTAAATTTGGCAAAGTCATTGGTTTGTCCTAAAGAGTTACATGGGCATTTATCTGTAATAAAGTTTATACCTGTTCTTAAAGCAAAGAATCAGTTTTTCCTTTCCTTATTAACTATCACATATTATTTATGTCCATACATGGAATTCAGGGAATCACAGTGTTAGCCATACAGAACCCTTGCCACTACCATGTTTAGTGTGCATATTATAGCACCTTTACATAGAGCTGGGAGGATAATTTACTTTTTGCTGTATTTTCAGGTTACTACACAAATATTCCTGGAAGCTGTAACTTTGAAATACAGGATCAAGAGTGGACAACTGTATGTGGATTAATACAAGACACTACTGATGATTTTGACTGGAGTATTAGCAACAGTGCTGCACAAACAAGTCCTCATACTGACCACACACCAGGTATTGTCATGTGTACTACATCACTTCTGGAAAAGTAACATATTCACTGAATTTACAAAACACCTACAAGAACGTGGATCGGTACCAAGATAACAGCGCATCTCAGTGGTCAGCTGATGCATGGGAATGGCTCAAAGCTGCACCAGGAGCAGTTCAGACTGGATATTAGGAAGCATTTCTTTACCAATAGGGAAGCCAAACACTGGAAAAAGCTTCCTAGAGGTGTTCGGTGCCCCCAGCCTTTCAGTGTTTAAGAGGCATTCAGACAATGCCCTTAACAACATGCTTTATCTTGGGCAGCCCTAAATTGATAAGCCAGTTGGACTAGATGATCATTTTGTGTCTCTTCCAACTGAAATAATACTATTCTATTCTATTCTATTCTAATAACAAATTTCAGCTACATAATGCCAGCTTTTGACATTAAAAGATGAATTCTCTGAAATTGTAACTGGCTCTTCTTGTCAATATTTTTAAATAATCTACTTTTACTGGAGTGTGGTATGATCTAATGAATTTTAGAAAAACATGCAGTCATATGCAGGATGACGAGCAAAGTGTATGGGTGTGCGTGAAATGCTTAAGACTCCTACCTTGATTTAACTTACCTCCCTGGCATTGGCTTGTCAGAAATCTTAATATAGAAGTTCTTCCCAAGATGTTTCTGACAAACTGCTACCAGAATGCCTACTGATTTTCAGGAGAATGAAATGTATTGCTAGGCAATTACAGTAATCTGTGTCATGTAGTAAGCATAATTATATACAGTATTACATAAATATTAAATAATATATTCTTTTATTATACAATATATCTGGGTAGGATATTAATTTCCATCACAAATGTACCAATCTCTATTTGAGAAGTAGTTGCTTTCTTTCCAGAAGACTTAGTGGTTAGAAACGCTATCTTAATTTCCATCTAATCAGCAAAGCATAATTAGTATTCAATCTAGAAGTATCACAATTTCTACTGTTTTTCTCTTGGGTTTGTGAGCAGCATCATCTCCAGGTTTTGACTCTTTTTTTTGTATTTTGTTTTCAAAATCAACAGAGGCACCTTATCACAGGTGGCTGTAGCCATTTCTTTCCAATTCATTTATGCTCCCTTTTCTTTTATTCTGCACCTGCTGCAGGAACTGCTCACCTGATCATGAGGGAACTGCTTATTTACCACAAATCACAGTTTCTGCAGACATTCCTACGACTTTGTATTGCAGGCTGTAAATCTGGAAGTGCATTCCTCTTGGAAAGGGACAGAACAGACAAGGTAGAGGTAGAAACTATTGCAGCTGTTCCAGGCAAGCTGTTTCTTGCAAATAAGTAGTTTGACTTGCTTTCTTGCTGTTACTTTGATGCAATGCGATAACAAAACAACTGCTAGCCCCTGGCTTTTTGAGGAGATTTTGTGTGCTTTTCTATTTCAGTTTCTGTCACTTAATTAGTTCTTTGTTTCTGTGAAATTACCCAGCAATTTTAAGAAAAAAATAGTTAACAAAAAGTCAAGCAAAAGGAAAACAAAATTAGAGCAAATGTGTTTACAAAATTATCCAGATTTGTAATTTACTTTTAAATTACCCAGGCGAGATATATTCACATTAGCTACAGAGGAATCGCTTGCCCAAATTGCCAACAGCCTGTAATACTTAGAAATATCTATCAGTCCATCAGGTTTAGGTTGGATATTAGGGAAAGGTTTTTCACCCAGAGGGTGGTTGAGCACTGGAACAGCTCCCCAGGAAATGGTCAGAGCACCAAGCCTGACAGAGTTCAAGAAGCATTTGAACAATGCCCTCAGGCACATGGTGACTCTTAAGGTGTCCTGTGCAGGGTCAGGAGATGGACTTTAACGATCCTTGTGGGTCCCTTCCAAGTCAGGTTATTCTGTGATTCTGTTTAGCACAAGGGACATCTAGGACAAGGAACATCTTTTTATACCAAAAGGGGAGAGACCTAGATTAGAAAATAGGAAATTAGAAAGAAATTCTTTACTCAGAAGGCAGTGAGACACTGGAAGAATTTGTGCAGAAGCTGCAGATGCCCCATCCCTGGACGTGTTCAATGCCAGGCTGGGTGTGTTTTGAGGAGCCTGATGCAGTCGGTGGCATCCCTGCCCATGGCATGGGGTTGGAACTAGATGATTTTTAAAGGCCCTTCCAACTCAAACTATTCTACAATTCAATTAAATACACAAAGCATTAGCAAGAAAGATCTCCATACAGCCAAGGTATGGTATACATGTATGCAGTAAAAAGATAAAAAAAATATTAATTTCTGTGTTTATAAAAATGCTTATAAACTCAAGCATAAAATAGTATTGAAGAACTCTAAATGTTTTTTATCTTTTTATTAAGGTAAAGGACAGAGTTTTTTGTATGTAAACTCATCTGCCCAGAAGGAAGGAGACAGCGCAAGGATAACTACCTCCAAATTCTTCCCAGCTAGTCTTGGGGTCTGTAGAGTTCGTTTCTGGTTCTGGATGTTTGCTTCTAGGCAAACAGGAGTCTTAAAGGTAAAAACCCTTCTACTACATTACGGCATAATAATACTTTCTTTAGTACTATTTGCTTTTTTGTGTCTAGGATTACCAAAATCTCAGGAATTTAAGTTAACAATGTTTCATCACAACTTCTCTGCAGTGATACCTATATATAAATCTTCTCCTGACAGGATCAAGTGACAATTCTGCTTTAGTTTTAGTTCCACTTGAAGTCCTTTTACTACATATGAAAGAATTAACATTGCACATTTGACTAGCATAATAAAACCTTCCCAATACTAGCACGGTTCTTTGCAGAATTCACTCTAACATAAAATAGAGAAGGTTTCCAATGTTTAGTGGTTTAAAATAATAGTTTTAAAAACATTAATGTAACCACGTGTGAAAGGTGTTTTTTTAAAAAAATTGGAAATAAGGTATTTAACTGCATTAACAATTATACCTCATGCTTCCATGAAACTGTCATGTTGCTATTCCCCAAGCATCCTTAACAAGTACACTTTTGGTTGTTAAGTACTCTAGCAACAGTCCAAGCAGGGATGTGAACCCTTGCCAAACAACTCACTTCATGTGACTCACTGAATAAATACATTGCACAGTTCCTTTTTGAGTGACCTGAGAAAGACTCCTATCTGTGGGGTTGGTTAGATTTTGTAAATACAGGTTATGTTAATTTTTAGTCAGTGACAGAATACAAGTTAGTCTATGTTAAAAGTGAACAAGAATATTTTTGTAGTCTTGGACATTGAATTCAGTCACAAAGTTCATACCACTGGTTTCTCCACTGGAAAAGATTATCATAGCACAACTCCATGGAATTATAATGCAATTAGGCTGGAAGGGCCTCAGGTGGTCTCCAGTCCAACCTCTTACTCCAAGCAGAGTCAGCTACAAGATCATGCTGGGAGGCTCAGGAATTTACTCAGTCTTGAAAATGTCCATAACTGAAGACGGCTCAGCCTCTAGGGGCAACTTGTGCCACTGGTAAACTTCCCACCTTCTTCTCTTTACATCCAGTCCAAGGATAATGTTGCCCTTCATTCCACCCTTTTTTTTTTCTTTTCTTTCTTTTTTTTTTTTTTTTTGGTAATTTTTTTCAGGATGGGGTTTGCATGTCAATTTTATCTCTAGCATCTAGTTTATGGATACTCTGAGAACTGCCATAAATTTACTTATTGATACAAAAAAAAAAAAGGACTGTATTTCATGAAGTTAGTAAAAGCAGCAGTAAAAAGCAAACATAAATTCCTTTTTTTGATTTGTTGATAGCTGAAATACTGTGAGATTACCTATGATTAGCTATTTGTTTAAATTCAATTATCCTGGACATTACAGCATGCAAGATTGATGATGAGACTCTTTGAAGGAGCTTTTGAATGTTTCCAAGCATCACAGAACACTTAGCATTTGTGAATAAGTAGATGTGTGTGGCCTGTGTGTGAGTTAGTAGGCAGACAGCCAAACAGAGTCTGCTTTTTAATTGTTTTTTTCTCTTTTTAAACAGGCTAGTTTAATTAATTCTCATTGCCTTCAATTTCATAAAGAATTGTCTTACTCCCACATACAAATAAAGATCCCTGTTTATGGCTTTGCTACATGTACTCTTTATGTAGGAGCATATTCACAACAGACTGAAGCACTCAGCAAGGAATATCATCTCATCAGAGAATCAATTTACCTCTGTGGACATTTTGCTATTTTCTATCAAACTAATAAGCCATTTCAGTATCAACTGTTGCTGTTATTAAATCAAGAATATAAATTAACTGTACCCATTCAAGTGAAAAAGAAAAAAAGCCTAAAAAGAACAAAAAAGGAAAGCAATAAAACCAACAGCACAAAACTTCTAAAACAACAGCTCTGTGAAGTTGGTTTTTTTTTTCAGTTTGCACTGGAGGTAAAAGAAGTCAAACTGTAATAGGAAGTTTGAATAATGTGCCAGAATATAATAACATCAGTACAAAAGCTGATATAGTTCTTATCTGCAAGACAGCTATCTGGTCAAATCTGAATTAAAAAAAAAATAAAAAGGACGGCAGATGTAAGACATACTGTGATGTGTGATTAAAATGGCATATAGGGAATCAGTAAAAGAAAGATAAAAATTAACACTGTAATGGTATAGGAAGTAGATGTGGTAGAACTACACACAATAAAGTAAAGTTACGGGAACAATCCCATTTTTACTCAGAAAAGGAACTAGTCACCAAGGAAATGGAAAGAGGAACTAGAAGTGCTTCTATTCTATATTCACTGAACATTTCAGTTACACAATTCCATTGTCATAAACTCTTTAATCATAGGGAAACCAAAAGTTATTATTTTTTAAAGGACACAATATTTACAGCAACTCTTGCATTAACACAGAGTGGATGCTATTTAAAAGAAATCTGAATACTCCTGCTTCAGGACTTCAGTCAACCATTAACCAACAGGAGAAAAAATTGCTTTGTAATGTTTAGGTGCAAACCCACCAGCTTTCGTTAGAAGTGTGTGGTAAAGGCCTTTGACAGGGGAGTTATCCAGCACTAAATACATGGCTGGTCTAATATCTCAATTAACATGCTCTGAAAAAAAACCACCTCCTAATGCAAACAAATTTTGCTGCATTATGCTACAAATGCAAATTTAAAAAACAATTTCACTTTACATTTTTATGACTACTTAGTTGAATTTAATGGTGTAGGAGAGAAGTTTCAGCAAGAAGTGAATGTGGTTTTCACATCTGTTTTATTCCAATGGAAATTCTATTGATTATCTGTCAGTTAGACTGAAAATACTCAAAGTTTATCATGCTTTAGTATTCTGTCTCTGCCCATTTATCTCAGGAGTCTGCCATATCCATACAGTGGAGAATAAAAATTGAAATTAATTCCTGATGTGACAGTATAGCTAATATACCAGTTTTCTGCCTTGGTATTTGTTGATATTAATAGAACAGATTTATAATAAATTTTGGTATAAGACAGGTCTATTTCACTTAGAATATATAAATATTTTATTACTTCAAACTAATGTTTAGACAAAATTTTTATTACTTCAAACAAAAGTTAAGGGGAATAAAGAGAAAAGAGCTAAGTAATTTTTTTAAAGTGCTTCTCTATTGGGACAATGAAATAAGATACAATTTTGTAATCTGATTTGTGGACTTAAGAGAAACAATTTCAGTCTGTCTCTGGTGGGACTTCAGTCCAAGGAAGACATGCACTGATGACTGCCGAGGAACATGAAGTTTTCAAAGGCATTATCTTAAGGACAAAAAGCAGAAAACATATCATCATTATTCACTGGAATCAGTGGAAATTTTCCTCAGCTGACACAAGTCTCTGGTGCCTAATGAAGCGAAAATACAGGTTGTCTTTCTCAAGATTTTCCCATTTCCTTGGCTGGCAATTAAAGACTCTTAAGTTGTCCATGGTGGAAGAATACATGTCTTATTATGCACCCTTCAGATCTGCATTGGTTTCTTATTTATTAGGCAATCAGGTGGAATGTAGTACCTTCCAGCATTCCAACTTCTAGATTCAGGCAAGATCAGGAAGATAGTCCATCATCTTGAAGAGTCAGGATGAGGGTACAGGATAGCCATGAGTTGTAACTGCTGATTAACTCAGTAGAAGTTTATATATTATGACCTTTAAGAGTAGGTCATTTTCCCTAACCCCCAAATGAAATAGAACTGAAAAAAGAATTTGGAATTTTCTAACACACAGGATGTTCTGTGGAGAATTAGAACTAAGTCATGACTTCGAGGCAGTAAATAGGATTTTCTAAAGAATGTTAATCTCTGTGGATCAGCTAGATCAGTATTAGGCTGGAGAACAATCTTATCAGACTGATAAATACAGAGTTTTTCAATGGGATTTTGCTAAAACTTGTTTGGTTGGTTTGGGGTTTTTGTGGGTGGTTGGGGTTTTTTGTTTTTTATTTTTGTTTTTTGGGGTTTTGTTTTTTGGCTGGTTGTTTTTTGTTTGATAGTTGTTTTTCTTCCCTTTCTTACCATATAGTGCGATTCATCTAGCGTTTTTCTTTTGCACATCTTAAATTGTTTTCACTACCAGGCTAGGTTGTACACTTTACATGGGATGCTGTGCAGGAAGATGGTGTAGTCCCTGGAGGTATTAAGCACCACAGAGTTGTAACATTCCAGAGCTCTAGGGAGATCTTATCCATGAAAATTTGCTCTACCTTTCACATGCTGTATATGCTTACACAGGCCAGCAAAAGTCTTGTCTACACTTGATGTAATTCCTGATCCAGAAGATGCTCAAACTCTGAGTGACTTGGGTAGCCTCAGAAAAGAAGATATTATTATATTTCTTCACTTTCACGGGGCACAACCTCAGAGAGAATAAGATCTGTATCCCCTGTTAAAGGAACAGAATACTTGGGCCTCCTATTTTTCTGAACTCTCTTTTAATCTCATTTGACTTACCATGCATTTTCTGTTATGTACTATTCTTTTAGAAATTTCATCTAAAAATTTAAAAGACATTTAAGAACACAGACCCTTTCCTGGCATAGTTGTGGATAGATAAAAGTCTTGGAGAACTCAAGTATTCAGGAGTACTTTGGCAAAAAGTGGAACTGAAGCATTACCCCAGGAGTGCACATGACAAATGAAACAGAACTGGGAGTTCAACTAAGATTTCCAATGTACCAGTTTAGAGATTTACACTAAATGCTATCCATTTCCTCAATTACTTATGTGATTGTTACACACCATGTTTAAGCTTTAGTCAAACCTGACTGAGGACAGAGTCACACAAATTACTGCAACATAGTAATTCATCCATTAGTAATTACATATCTGCATACCCTCATTCTATGGTAAATATAAGTTAAATATCAGAGAAAAGAAAGACAAGGCATATAAAATGACTTTGCATCTACATGAACAGGAGCTGATGTCATCAAATGTCACACTTAAGACCCAGTTTGACTCGCTGCAGTTCCAGACTCACGGGCCAGGAAACATACAGCAGGTTTCCTCATTGGTTTATTGTTTGTACTGAGCTTGAACTTCAGGGTTGATCTCTATGTCACAGAATGGGTCCGTGCTGCATCTGAGACCAGACTTTGTATGGACACAATGAAATTTCTCTGTACCTAGACCAAACTGTTCAAGCAACTATTGTGCCTTGAGACTTTTAGTATGAGAAACTTCTCCTACCAACCTGACCAAAAGAATTGAAAAAAAAAAAAAAAAATCTGGCTTTAAACAATGGGACAACCTTTAAACATCCTGTTAGAGAGATTCTAGTTTTGTCTTCAAATATTTTTGATTCCTCCCACTTATTTCCCCAACATCTATTTGTGCAGCTGTGAGACTTAACAATGAGATATATTGAAAGGGATATTATCTCAATATTTACCTTCCAAAAGGAGAAAATATCACTGCATATAGCTAAAACCATGCTAACCTTATTATGTGCTGTAAAATTCCAAATCGTCAAGATTGTCATATTTCATGACTGGTAAAATAGTGAATGGTTCCAGAGACACACACAGGTGCTGTAGCACTGTTCTAACCTCACATGCAGAGTTTCTCTAATCAATGGTTTTAACTTATTGAGGCCTTAGAGCCTGGTAATGTGAAAAACTGTTACACACAGATTTTCATTTTATTTTATGGGTTGAACCAGCTATTTTTTCTCAGCACCTGTCCTTCTAACCCAGCAAGAGGCATGCTTTTAGGAAGACAGTGATAAGATACTGCTGTTACACAGTTCTGTAACCAAAGATCAGGCTTGACAAAATTAGGTCCTTATTTGAATTACTCTGTGTCAGTATTCTTCATGCTTCCCTGCTCAAAAAATGAAATAACTTGCAAGAGGTTTCAGGCATCAGAGGTATTTTACCAAGTTCTACAAAGTATTTATGGTGTCATTTGGGTTTTTGGCTTATTTGTCCCACCAGGTGGACTGGGAGACTCAAAGGTATTTAATTATACAGATCATTAGCATGGGTTCAAGTTCACAACTTTCTTGAGCCTCAGGTTTTCTGTTCCATTATTAAACTGGAGCATTCAGTTGGCAACATGAACCTCCAGGTCACTGGAAAATTAGTTTAAAGGCTTAAGAGAATTACATTTCTGAAAGTGATGAGAAGAGGATAATGATTACAATATTCAGTCCCTTAAAGAAATAGTTATGATCTGGAATGGTAAGAACATGCATACTTTCTTTAATTCAGTTCTTTTTTCATTTTTTTTTGACCTAAACTAGATCATCTAAGGATTTTTAACACATGAGTGGGAAAAGCAACTATCTCTGTATTCTCCGGTTTCATTTTCTTGGCATAAATTCATCAGGTTTTGGTTAATTGGAACTTCATTCATTGCTATACTTATTGCTTTCAGTATTTAATTATTTTATTTATTTTTATTCATGGCTTTGCTAAATGTTTGCAATAAAAAGTTGTGACTGTCTCAAACACTTTATTATAAATTGCTTGTACTAGATGACAGGCTTAAATCCCTAGGTGCTAAGTCTTTTATTTATATCTCTAAAATCTTCACTTAGTCTAACTATAAGGAGGTCACCTTTTAGAGATGAAAGGATAGCTCAAGATCCTTCTCAGCCTTCAATTTTTAGATGAATTTGGGGTTAAGCCTTTACTCATTAGCTTCTATATGTCAGGCTGAGACTGGTTGTAGATTTTCCAATTAGTGATTGTATTAGCAGCTCTTTTTTTATTTTCTTTTTATAGTAGCTTTTTATTTGAAGGTGAACTATCATTAGAAAAAGTATTCAGTAACATTTGGTCATCACCAATATGAAGTGGATTTGAACCATATCTAAGAGGGTCAGTACTGTCCAAGCAGGAAGGAGCACTGCTGCATTTGAGCTGTGTTACTCTCCCAAGCTGCACTCCTGTTGCTTAATGCTGATACATTTGCATCTCTTGGGTTCTGTCATCAACAGGTATACACAGTTGAAGAACATGGAATGGATATCCTTATGTGGTCTTCTAGTAGAAATGAAGAAAACAAATGGATGTATGGAAGTGTTGTTCTCTCCAGTAACAGCCCTTTCAGAGTTGCCTTTGAAGCTGAAGTGGGGTGGAGTCAACCCACAGAATTTGCTCTAGATGATATTTCTTTCACCCCAGAATGCATTAATGGAGGTATGCTGCTACACAAATATTTATCATACATGTTTTCAGAGAGCAAGGAAAATTGTGGCATTTCATATACCTGTGTATAGCACAGTTACAAAACCTGAAATATTTTCTTTTTCTCAGGGTTTGTAGAAGACATTTTTGTGTTTTAGCTAGCAGTTGAACATATGAGTAATTATAGCAACTCAGAATATTACTGTCATTGAGGGCCTGAATCATAGTTGAGAGGAATCTACTACAATTCCACCATATTGGTTTTCTCCTGTATGAAAAAGTCAGAAAAGACTTTAGTTTGAGATGGAAGAGTTTTATGAGTATCAATGTGGTTCACAATTTTTTTCAAAGAAAGTGGTTAGTTTTTTATCATTGCTCTCTTCATATAATACAAATATGTACCATATTTGCCTTGCTGACATGTTCTTCAAGAATTTACAATCTCACTTCTGCTACATAAATACTTTATCTATGTAGAAAAAAATTCTAATGTCTTATAATGCCCTGGTTTTTTTCTGTAAGAAAAGCAGAGGTTTAGTCTGCAAACAAAATGCAGCATATGATACAATATCAGAAGAAAGGTATTCATGTAAATACAGATTCTGTTAGAAATATCAGCAGAACTTAATGACTAAGGGACAACTAGGAATTATTAATGTTATGTAAATGCCAATATGAAGGTTATAAAAATTGTCTTTGATAAGCTTTCTTTCTGTTAATACAGCTCTTGTTGTTCAGATAGGATGGCCTTTGTATGACCTAGTTGCCATGCTGTTCAAGAAACTTCTTTTATTATTTTTATTGTGATAAGCACCTCCTGGAGGAATTAAACACATGCTAATTAAAGCTTAAAGTGGAATAATATGTTCACACAGGTAGTATTTGTTCAGTCTCAAGCTGAACAAGAGTTTTGTTTATTTTCTCTAAATAGGCTCAGGCAAATAATATTTTGGAATGTAATTCAATGAGCTGCCGACTATGTGCATAAACAGGCATTTGTTCTACCCCTATTATGTTAATCACCTTTTTTAGCCATATCTTAAGAATTACATAGGCAGTTTCATGCATAGTACAGCATAATAGGGAAATTTTCAAATTATATATTTTAAGTATCTGTAATTCTGAAATAATCATAACTACAGAAATAATAATATTAATAGAGCAACATTTTCTAATGACTTTAGTTTTCTCCAGAGATTTTCCAGTTGTAGAATACTTCAAAGTATCTAACTTGTATCACAATCTGTCTCTCTTACAAATGTGATGTATCATAAGTTTGGCCTGAAGAAAATTTGTTGGAGTTATATTGGTTACTTACAGTTTGTTCAATAAGTCAAAAACTCATGTCTTAGCTACATGCAGGCTGTGATTTGATACATAATCTCCTCTCCAGACAAAAAAATATACCTAGATGCTATTACTTAAGATTGGTTTCATACTGTCCTTAGAAGAGTCCTATCCTAATAATCCTTGCTGACCTGGTAGTGCTTGTGAAAAGGCAAGAGAACTACATAAAATCCATGCAATAAAATAAACCACTGCAATTTAGGGAAAAAAGAACCTGCCTCTGACTTTTTAATACTGTTCCTGACAAAGAGGTACTTAAGAAGAGGTGCTGTTTTTTACCAATTGTTGTTGCTAGAGAGCTGCTTAAATATTCAGATGGTAAAATTTGAAGATATTACCTTCCAGTAGTAAAAAAGCACTGTCCTGTAGATATTTGAGCAAGAACATTTTTCTGTAACAGAAACAGTGGGAAAGTTTACCTAAGCAAGTCAGCCCTGCTTTGGTTGTGGCGCATTATGTTTATTCGAAGACCTAGCTCAAAGAAAAGAGTATTACATGCAGTACAGGTTTTGTGTAACATTCTTCCTTTCAGAAGATAGCTATACTACTGCAGATCTTTTTCCTCTCTCTGTATTATTATTTTCCAGCTTGTTTTTAATTACTTTGAGTTTCCTGAGGCACCATGTTCTAAATAGAAGCAATCACAATTTAGCTGGTTGGGAGCTCTAACTAATAAAGCATTGCCAGCAGCTCTAATTCAGTTCTGGTTTTTATGTTTTTAAGTAGTCAATCCATATTAGCCATGAGACTTCCTAGATATCCAAGAATATTTCTGAAAGCTTAAGCAACGTGTGGTCAAGGTAGTGCTAGGTCAAGCTAGGCCTACTGCAGAAGTAGCTCTGAGTGGATGCTAATGCAGAGGGAGCTGTCAGTGGCACAGGATCTAGTTCAGAATTAGCTGCTAAATGAAATATATTCTTACCACTTTTCAAGGTCCATGATTTTCTGCTGATAAAGTTGTGTGAAGATCTTGTTTTACATCCTAGGGACAAAAGAATTTAGTTGTTACTTAGGTATAACAATCTTCTTCAAATTTGTAAATAACAGCTTGATTAAAAAAACCCACACCATTTAATTTCTATTTAATGTCTTAATTTTTCAAAATAAAAGTGAAAAAACATTTCAATTTCTAATTTCAGATGGACCAAAAATTCCAAAGTATTGAATCAGTTTTATGTTCATTAATGTCTTTCTCATAGTATTTTCTAGTTCAGCTGAAATAGTAGGTATTATGGAAATTCTAAAAATTACTGCTATACCTAATTTAAATCCTAGCATTAACCCAAAGATGCCTAATAACCAAACTTTATTCTGCTTATGAAAATCAGAATACTATATTTTGTCATTTACTCATTACCAGAGAAATAAACCAGATGGACAGATTTAGAGTGTGGTAATAGTTAAATAGCACTTCCATGTATTGGAACAGTATTCTCGAGAAACAAATAAATAGTAAACATATTTTGGGACATCTTGCAGAGATGACCCAAGTGAAATATTTGTGCTTATGGAGATCTTCTACTGGAAGAAAGTAAATCTCAGTACAAAGTCAGTACTGAATGACAGTCCAGCTCTTTTATGCAGTCAAGTTACTTGCTAGGCCCTATTTATCTGCAACTCTTTGGGAACTTATACCTCTAAATAGTACTGCTTTAAGTAATTGCTTAAGTAATTTTGATTTATTAAAAAATAATAGTGTTGACACTTTTAAATGAATATTTGGGATGAATCTTGGGTATAAAGAGGAGTGCAAATATCATGTGGTGCCAGAGGCTCCACAGTATTTGAGAAAACAGTATTTGCTTTTCCACCATCAGTCATGCTTATCACCAGTTCATTTTTAATATTGCTTACTGAAATAATTAATTTGAATAAAATTAATCTGGATGCGCTTCTGTGTCTATTCTTCTACTTCACCTCTCCTTATCATTCTTTCCTTTTTAATTTCTGGTTTTAGTCTGTTTGCTCCATAGTTTATTTCCTGCAGTTGCTCAACACTATCTGAAATATTTTCCTCCTTTACT
Source organism: Corvus kubaryi (assembly GCF_017639235.1). NCBI lineage: Eukaryota > Metazoa > Chordata > Aves > Passeriformes > Corvidae > Corvus > Corvus kubaryi. Next base: position 39,549,111 of record NW_024581137.1, read on the forward strand.
TCTGTTTTGTGAACTACTTTTTATCAACTTTGATCATTTTATTTTAAAACCTTTTTTTACTTCTGCTTTCTTTTTATCCATTCCCTTCTTTACAAAACTTTTTTCAAAAAAATGTCATTTTAGTCTATAAACTTAACACATGAGAAAGGACTGTCACTGTTACCAATTTCCTACCACACCCTCCTGCAGCTTTCCTTTCACCTGAAAAATTTGTCTGCAGTAGAAAATATTATTGTGTAAGGATACACTGGAAATAAAAGGGCAATTTAAATAGTGCAAAGCATTCGGTACAGACAGGACATGTCTTCTCTAATACTGTGTCATCTGACCATGGTGGAATTGTGAATATAGAAAGTGCTATTTCCCAGATGCTATGGGTTGGGGCTTTTTCCTGATGTTGTCATAGTTCTTGACTTCACCACACAGGTTACCAACAAAAGGATTTTCCTCTTAGGATCTGAAGTACAGTAAAATTTTCAGTGGTTGTTGGCAGCTTTCACTTAGCAGAAACATTTGCTTTAACATATCAAAACTCTTCCAAGTCTCCCCATTGCTCTGTACCAAAGCACAAACTAGACCTTCTGTAAAGGTTGTATATAATCCTTACACTGAGCAAGCTTTCACATATTGTGAAAAACAAATAGAAGAAGCAAATCAGAATCTGTGAATTATAAGACAAGTTTTGCTTTACATTCAACCCCAAGGGTATTTTCAAAAACAAGTACAAAGGTTTTCCAGTAGCCTAAAACCTAATATCCTTCAAAAATTATATTTTCATTTTATTTGAACCATCATAAGACAGTCATGAGATATAGCAACATCCATCCATTTAGATCACCTATCCTCGTTTTCTAGAAGAGACAATATTGTAAAAACTGTGTGACAAAGGAAATTATATTTCAATCAAAATTTAAGATAGATATACTCAGAATTTTTGGTCAGCCATGATAAGTAAGTAAGAAAAAAGTGCATCTATCAATATAACCTGTCTCCAACAGTTCTGAATGTCAGGGAAAGAGTATAAGGAAAGGGGAATTATACGTACTGTATTAGCCCTATACATTTGCCATTGCCAGCCATTTGTAATTCAGTCTTCCTGAGCCATATGTAGTCTCAGAATAATATCCTCAGGTTTTTTGTTTCCCTTTGAACATGTCTGTTCCCCTTTTAACACCAGGGAAATTTTTAATATTCAGAAATTAAATTATGTGCTGCTGCTTATATGAATCTTGGCTTATATTCATGAATAGGAAAGCTGTTCAGTGCTTTCTTATTTGGGTCTTGAAATGTATGAAACTTTTATTTAAACCTTGGTGAGTCACTCTTTTGTGTGGTGGGTAGGATTTTCTTAAGACATCCATAATGTGGAAATGTCACAATAGATGCATGCCCAATAGATGCAGACCAAATCCTGAAGTTCCTTCAGAGTACAATAATTTGCATTGACTTCCAAACAATAGCAGAATATAAGCAATATCATAACAAAAAGTTGTCATAGGTGGAGGTTCAGGCATCAAGATGAGAAGGAAGGTGTCCCAAAGGGCCAGAGCTATAGATCATTCTCTTTGTTCAAGGTGGAAGGAAATGAACTGGCATCTAATTTAAACTCTGTTCATGAAGTTTATAATTTGAACGTAGCAGAATGAAGGTAGATTCTAATACTTTTTATTGAATAATTTAGTAAAAGAATAGTGGCTCTGAAAACTATTTCCATATAGCTAGATAGCAGAAAGAAAGAGAGTGGTAAAATAAAAATCTATGTAGATAATCACCTGATAATGAGCCAAGGTTTTCAAAATCAGTATTAGTTGAAACTACTCTAATTTTAGATATGTGGTGTCTTGAAGGTATCTAATTTTCAGAAAAAAATGGGAGCAACAATTCTTTAGAAGTGATTCCCCTTGAAACTTCAGATAAGAAACCACAAACCAAAGGTACATATATGTGGAAATCCTAGTGTCATGATATCTTGCCTAGTTATTATTTGTTTCTCACAGCATATATTCATAGAATCACAGAATATCCTGAGTTGGAAGGGACCCACAAGGATCATCGAGTCCAATTCCTTGCCCTGCACAGAACCATCCCCAAGAGTCACATCATGTGCCAGAGGGCATTGTCCAAATGCTTCTGGAACTCTGTCAGACTGGTGCTGTGACCGCTGTCCTGGGGAGTTGTTCCAGTGCTCAACCACATATTGAGAATTTTTCCTCCCTATTTTATCTCTGCTTCATGAAACACACTCTCTGAATACCGATTGTTTATAAACATTCCCTGCTTTTCCTGCCACAGACTTCCATTTGCTTCAAAACAGGGTCTGTGTGCTTATATGTAATGACATAATCTTTAACCACATTATGAATACTATTTTTCTCAGAGCTCTCTTTTCTTTTTCCAATACAGAGATGAGAGATAATTGAATATTTTTGTTTCTCTGTGCACATTATTCAGATATATCTTTGGATGCAGAATTTCTTATCTTTATGAAAAGTTTTTCTAAACAGCATATAGCTATGGTGTCCAGATATTTGAAAACTATTTGATAACTACCTTGATAACTACTTCTTACTACATAATGTTATCTACCTGACAAATAAAAAGAGGATGAGATAAAATAACCTCTGTAATTTTGAGTACTACTTTGGAAATATCCAAACCGTTTTTGTTTTCAGAGTCATAAAATAAAGAATCCTGAATTGACCAAAAAAGCAAAATATGAATTGGCCAAAATGTTCCTCCTGTGCAGACCCTAAACTGGCAGACTAGCAATAAGCTGTCTTGAATTAATACAATTTTTACAGGTGGAGACTCTAAAATGAGTTACGTCCCCTTAGTTTTAACCCATCCCTTTCCACCAATAAGGAATGAATACAAGTAGATACGAGTGAAAAAATAACCATTTACCAACAAGTGGAACAGCAAAAGGCAAAAAAAAAAGCCCCAGTAAATAAACCACTAGATACAAAATTGCTAAATCTCACAAATCCTACGGGAAAAAATCCTACAAAATGCCAGAAATACCCTTCCCAAGATGGCGACAGTGTAGTTAGAAACACAAAGGGAAAGTCAGCTCTCTCCCCAAAATGGTGCTCCCCAGGTGACCACATGGTCTGGGAGGCAAAGGGAGAAAAGTTGGTGCACAAAAAGAACCTGCCCGGGAAAGTGGCAGCTTATGGAGCTGGATGGAAACCCGCCAGCGCCTGTGGGGTCAGCTCTGCTGCCCACCGCTTGCTCCTGCTGCCCACTGGACCTGCCGGTGTTGGTGCTGATGTCCTCTGACCCACTGCTGTGTTGGGGAGGGGGGGGAAATCCACTCTGTCGGTGCTGACATGGGGTGGCCCAGCCCCATGGGACCAGCAAAAGCTTCACTGCTTATGGAATTTGCAAAGTTCACTCTGAAGACAGTTTCTAATTGCAAAATGCAGTTTTTCCAAGTTGCTACAGTGGCAAGCCCAGAAACCTGCCCAAAGCAACCCCTTCCAAAGGGCAGCATCCACCTTCAGCAAAGTGCACTAGGCAAAGGCAGTCCCCAACTGCCCTGCAATTCTGGTTCTGGATGTGCCAGGGGTTAAAGAGACAGTAACAGATAGTAATGAAATACAATGACATTCTGGGTTACCCATGACAGAAGCATTACAGGCGAGCTAGTCAAAAAACTAAACAGCTCAGAAGCCGTCCATTTGCAGGTAATTTTATATGCTCTCCAGCACTTTTTGCAGATCCCATTTCATCACAAGAAAAACATAAATGACACTTTTATCTAATTAAGAGACAACAACCCAAAAAGTAGAGCAGGTGTTTGTGTGAGGTTTGTGCAAAAAAATAGCTGAGTGGCGCAGAGAGAATCTTGCTAAGGGGTGAGCATTTGTGTGTCCCCGTGTGTCCATGTGTGTGAATCTGTGTGTCTGTGTGTTTGTGAGTGTGTCCATGTGTGCCCATGCATGAAGCATCACAGAAAATTCTGCAGCAGAACAGGAGTCATTTGACAAAGCCTTAGCTGGAGTCAAAGATCAATCTCTGAAACTCCCAGAGCCTGAGTGCTAGAAATACTGGAAGGGTGAACTGCCTGAGCTTCAGTGTTAGATCATGGAGAAAAACACTGTAGAGGAGACTTAACTTCTGATTTCTTCAAGCTGCAGAGCCAGGGGAATCGCTGTTTGCTTGTCTTCTCATTCTTGCAGTGAAGCAGAAATTTCTCTCACATTGAGTTTCTTTCTCAGGGAGAGAGAAAGAAGAAACTCAGGGAGTTTCTTTCCTTGAGGGCAGGAGATGAGTCATGGGGGGAGCTCTAGGGGGAGGCTGCTCACAGAAACAGAGGAGGGGAAGAGGAAAGCAGGATGAGTAGTGATAGAGGACTGGATATACCAGGGAAATTTGTGAATAGTTTCTTTAGTCAATTAGTTTTTCCCTGAAACCAATCACTATATGCTTTAGATCTGTGTTGCTTGGCAGAGATAGGGCATTTATGCATCTTTAAAGACTAAAAATTGTGATCTAAGGCAAAGTACCTTAGAGAGCTTCTTCAGCCTGTTCTGGTATCTTCCAGTGCACAGACCGAGCTGGCATCACTTTTGTGATCACCAGTTTTGATCATCAAAACTTTTTGTGGATTTCACAAAAAAGGAACTGGGAATAATTGTAGGATAAGATAATTGCACTATATAAACTAGAATAATTATTGGCAATTCCTAAATGCAATTATATTTTGTATGTTTAAATTAATAATTATACTATCTTCATCCAAACCCTTCAGTTCCTCTCTGCCTTCTTATAGCTTGTCCAGAATACCAAGATCTTCTGAAGAAAGCTACATGACTTTTGGGAAATTAAAATTATTTGGATTTATTAATAGCGTATTTAAATAGTCTCATTAATATTGAACCTCCAAACCCTATCTCTTTACACCAAAAAATCTTCAAATCCCAGAGATGATATTTTGCCTTGCAAAGTTCATTCATAAAAATCAACATATTCCCTCGGAGGAATGGAGAGAAATAATATTTGGGACTAAATGATTTCATGATACTATCTTAAAAAGAAGTAAATTCTTAGATTCTTCCTTATGTAAAACTTACTCTTCTCCTCAATAAGTCTCCAGCTCAGATTTATCTCAAAAATTATATCCACTTCATTTTGTCAAAGACTAAAGCCTCACAGCTTCTCCAGTTTGTCATTGCTCCTAATAAATAAACCAATAAATCCATCACATTAGCAGGCATAGCTGGCAATTCCCAGATTGTTCTTAGCAGAAATATGGCAAATATTGCCATATTGCTGTCACAGGTAGTCAGCATGTTCCAGCCAGAAGCAGTAGTTCTCTGAGTGAAAACTAAATCATAGCTTGACTTTACTGGCAGTAAACCTGTCTGTTTTCCATTTTGTTTGTATGTTAGCAAACTGTGATCATTTAAAATAAATTCAGCACAGACATATAAAAATCTGAAATCATTGGGCCATGTTCTGCTTTTTTAAATTCTGGCTTTGTTACAGGGTCTCTGGGATCCTTTCCAGCATGCTGCCCCATACCTCTGTCTTCTCATGAAGGGAAGAGAGTTAAAGATTGAATTGGCCGGACTCAATTTCCTCATTTTTTTTGTCTTTTTAAAAGCTTGGAAATAAACAGCAGAAGTTTTATTGAAACTGATAAAAACCCATGGAAAGATTGTTGAAGTATTTGAACAATTTTAGTCCATTAATTTTTGTAACAAGGTTGTTTCTTTGCAGCCACCTTGAATGCATTGATTTCATTCCCTGATCCGATGTTTACTGAACAGAAAGTGAGGACTGACATCTATTTCAAATTAATTAATGCACTGGATTGGGCCCATAATTAATTTATACTCTTGTCTAATGAAATCTATTGGAGGGAGTTATTTTTGACCTCTTTTAGCTACAGTTAATAGGTCCACCGTTTTTATTAATTTACTGTGTAAATTACTTATGCAAATAGATCAAACAGGTTGTTAGTTTTCAAGGGTCTGATGCAAGGCCCATTAAAATCAGTATGAGTTATCCCATTTACTTAAATGGACTTTAGAGCGATCTCCGATACAACTGAGGTAATGCTGCCTAACAGCATACGTGGTAACTTTATTTCATGCTTCCTGGTGTTGACTCTAATGCCAGTGCCCACTAGTCTTAACTAAAATTCACTGTTACAGATAATATATAAATGGGGACCTACTCTGCACCAGAGATCTTAGTGCTTGAAGAGAAAGGCAGAAAAGAGGAGGATAGCCTGGAGGTGTTGCTTCTTTCAAACCAAGCATGTTTGTGTGTTACTTGCTGTCATAATGACTGTGCAATACAAACATTTATTTTATATTAGCATTCAGGTAATAGCAGTTCTGTGGTTTTCTGCAGCTGAATCCCTGTGATTCATGGGCAAAATATTTGCAGTGCCGACCTGTGAAGTTTGCTTTATGGCCAGGAAACAGGATCATATGCTCCATGACAAAGACAATAATACAGCAAAGCATAAGTGTACAGAAAATGTTCATCAAACAACAGTAAGCCTTTAACAAATCCCTATCCCACAAATATATAAATACGTCCTTGACATGGAGCACTTATTGACTTAACATTTTTCATATTGTAAAGGCTCCTTTCTCCCAAGTCATCAGCTCATGATCTCTATTTACCAAATTATTATCATTATTATGGTTTGATGGTTGACGCATTGCAATAAAAATGTATTTAAAAGCACCTGTTTGATCTGGCAACAATGAAATACAGATATCTAAAGAGGTAGTTATTGCAGTTCATGAAGCAGTACATGCCAGATTTTATTTGCTTTAAACACTGGTCTGACTTTTATGTTTTTATATCTACCTCAGCTACTTAACTTCTCTTAAAAGTGTGAAGGTGCTTGTGAGGTAGCACTTTTGGTCCTTAGATTATAACTCAGCCAGCACAGCTGTGTGAGTAAGTTTTAAAAGGCATAGGACCAAATTAAAATGTCATGTTTTAGGACCTAATTAAAATGTCTTTTTTATGATATACAAGTAGATGTTACATGCACATTTTTAAACCTTTCCATTAATTTTGGTTATTTGCCATATGCAAGGTAAAAAAAAGTGCAAAATAAAACACTGAGTGCAAAGTAAAATAAATAAGGACACGTACTCAGCTTTCTACTTAAAAAGTCATGATTCCTTTAGCTATAATGGAACATCAACAATTTACTGCTGTTTTTCATGTGGATCTAAATTCAGGCTCAGTGTTTTGCAGTGCAAAGGTTATTTATGCTGAAATTGTTTTTGTTTAGTTTGCTTTTCATCTGTGTGCAAATACTGAATTCTTGAGGATCTTTAGTCCTGCTTTTTAGTGGTCATGCAGACTGGATACAAAAAGCTAAGCTTTTATCCTGTCTTCTTTAGAACTCATCATTCAGTAGATTTATATCCAAGTACTTAAATAGTTTCAGACACACACTGGTTTTTAAAAAAGCAACCTGTATAATATCTCCTCCACTCCTGAATATGGTCTGAAAATGAGAGTCACACGGCACTCAGGAGATGAGCGCTGCCTTGGGAACATCTTTTCTGCATTTGGGAAAAGGTGAGGGAAACATTTTCTTGGCATTCCAGTATTAGGCAATTGTTGAATTGAACGATATTGAGTGACAGAAACAATGTGTGAGCCACAAACAGTCCAATTTGCATTGAAAAGGCTTCACTTCAGATTCTGCTGTTTAAATAACTTTCATATATACCTACAAGAGGAGAATATAGAATTCATGGATATGCATAAGTTTAAAGTTAGTTTTCATTGCTAAATTGTGCGTGTACTACTGTGTGAGTCAGCACATGGAGAGTGTTTATGAAGAGTCTCTCATTAGTGCCAGCTCATTTTTCACTGCAAACCACATTGCAGTGTTAACATGTTAGTTTAATTCTTCACAGTGGCAAGAAAACAGGATGAATATTCTCACTTTTTAGATGGAAACATGTCAGTAGCAGATACTGCAATGATGAGTTTAAAACAAGTAATTACATAGATGGTAGCTTTGAATAAAAGTAATTAGTTTTGCATTAAAGTTGCTTGAGATTTCTTTTCAGTTGGAATTAGTTAATGATTTCCTACATTTGCATATTCTTAATTAGTTTGTTTTGAATGTTAGCTATGTACAAATTAATGTTTTTATAAATTTTCAAAATTTTTACCAGGCATATTTAATTTATAATTAAGAAAAGCATTTATAAACTACTTTATGTAAAGAAAGTAGATTGAACTTGGGAGTAGAGTTTTGGCAGACCATGACAATAATGACATCTTATAGGATGTCATCCAGAGCACAATTTTCTATTGTATCTGAAACCAAACACATGTGAAGTAATGAACTAATTAACATATAATGTGAGTTAATAAGCAAGAGATACGCATATGATCTTTGAAGTATATTCTCATCTCATGCACTGTTCTAATCTAAAATGATTTTACTTATTTCAGGGTATGACTTTGGATTTTTTTAATGTACTGCAAACATAAACCAGACCTCAATAAGACCCCCTGGTCTCAATAAGACCTTATCCATAACTTAACCTGAACACATCTTCGCAGCCCTCAGTGAATATTGCACACTCTAACACAATTGCTATGCAAGTCAGGAAGAACTTCATCCTACAAATTATTTTCTAACAACCAGAGGGAATAATGATAGAAAACAACAACAACAACAACAACAACAACAACAATAATAATAATAATAATAATAATAGAAAGATAATCATGCCCCATTCAAAAAAAGCATTAAAGAATTTCCCTAAATACTGAATTTAGTACAGGATTATTCGCATGCATAAGTTCATCATGTGATTGGGACCATAAGGCCAAACTGATCAGTGTTACAAAAGTCTGAAAATAGTTTAACACTCAAGACCAGATTCATAACAAGCACTGCATTCAAGATTTTGAGTTTAAGAGGGGATTTCAGTTTACAGAATAAATTTGGGTAGAAACATGCGAGTAAACATATCATGAACAGGAAATTAAACTGGGTAATAAATGCTCACAAATTTATTAGAAATGCAATCTTTCCTGCAATATAAACAGGCAACCACAGGAAAGTCAAATGTATTGTAACTGTGTGGGGTTAATTTCCATAGTATCAAGAACAAACACAGAAAAACTAACAGAGGTCTATTCAAGGACAAAAGAATGTGCATAAGCAGAACTGACTGCAGCTTAAGTCATTTTCGCTGCCTAAATGCCCCCTAGGCACTGTGAGGACAGGGTCAGAAATAACAGATAGAAAAAAAAAAATAATATCAAATATAATCATACTTTTTTATTTTTTCCCAGCGCAAGTGCAAACTAGAAATATGAAAATTTTTTTTTTACCCCACTTTGCAAGATTTGACAGCACTAGTTCTGTATTAATGGAGAGAGAAATATGTTCCCCAACGACATTTCATCAGTATATTGGCAGAATCATGACCTTATATACAGTTTTTATTTGACAAACCAAATTCAAACATCTTTATGGGCTACTGTTATTATCTGATAAAATATGGGACCAAAGTAGAAAAAAGTGCAAAATTTAGAATACTTTCAATTTGTAAAAAATCAATCCACTATGTGATTCCAATGTCTATAATCAACTATCTAAAACCAACTTCCATAAGCCTTTTGAAGCAGCATAAATAATTTTTTTAGACTAACACATTTATAAAACACATATGAAACCACAATCTTTTCAATCCCATGTAAATGTACACGTCTTTGAGGTATCCATGGCATAATTCTGAATACAAACAGGAGAAAAGATCACTAGGTTATGATTTTCACTGAGTCAATATCCATTTTTGTTATTTTATGTTTACATTATATCCAGTGTATTAAATACACTTTGCTAGTAGAATGATTTAATTTAATAAAATTAGGTGTGTGAAATAATATCAGGAATGTTCTATTGTATGAAGCTTTTCAATTATTATGTTTTGATATAAACACAACATGAAAATCAAAAATTTCTAATCTAGAGAAGGTCTATGTTAGGCAGAACTTTGAGCTCTTTCTCCTTGTAGCTGCTTCACAAGGAACCAGATGGTAAAATACTGCTGGTACTCTGTTTACCTGAATGCATTAGCAGTTCATTTACTTGTACAAAATGCTTTTGTGACTTATGATTGAGGTATCTTTGAAACTGAGCATGTTTCAACAAAGTCCTCATGCTGTCAAACCCCAGCCTGGTATTGCAGAATGCACAAACATACTGATATGACCAGTGGATGAAAGGTCACAAAATAATGCCAAAATCCATACACTCTGTAAGAGTGTCATGCATTAATGCAGCAGTAATATTTGACATCTGAGGTCAGAGAACAATGGTTGTTTCAACCATTTCAAAAGACAGGATGAAATCCACCCATGACTTTTGTGCTAGTCTCACTTGCCTCAGCCCAAGTCAACAGCAAACTCCTCCTGTCTTTTACAGAGGTAGTGACATTAATTTATCATACCTTGTCTCTAATGATCATATTATATTTTTTACTCAGCTGCTGCAAATTGACCTAGAAAAGATTAAATGTATGGTATGGAGCTAAATTCTGGAGATTATACTCCTTTCCCTGCACATAAAAAGTGCAGGAACCCATCACATTGCTTCCATGGGAGATACTGATGCCATAAAGAACACAGCATTAGCATAGCCAACTCCTTAGAAATTAGTTTCCACAAATAGATCTTATGCTTCTGCTGATAAAATCAGTTGTAATGGTTTTCATAGGAAAAAAAGAAGGACTTAGGTATCTGGGACAATTTATTTATATACATGAAGCTTTTCCCAGTATTTTCTTCCATCAATGCAAGTAAGTATGGATTTTATTTTTTTTTTTTTTTTTGGTCAGCTGTCTGAATTAGTTAACGTTTGAAATTCTAAAAACACATTTTTATTTACTTGTACCCTGGAAACCTATCTAGGATTTTTAAATTTTTTTTTTAAATTCTCTATCACATCAAGCTAAGCTAATGATTCAGAGTGATAATAAACTAGATCAGTAAAAAATTTTATTGTTGCTTTATAAAAATCTTTCTTTTTATTTAACTTAAAATTGCAACTGAGGGCTGTTTTAAGGCTTTCCAGATACAGGGTTAAAGGCAAGATTTATTAATACTTTGGTATTAACCCTTCTATGCATACATGGCAAAAGAAGTAATAGGATCAAAATAAATGCTGAACTTGAGCTTTAGAAGCAGAATGCTGCAACAACAATGGAGTTAATATGAGACAAAATGTTTTTAATACTCTGTTTTGCACTTAAGAGCTGTGTTTTTATACAGGTTGTGTTCCTTTTATTTAAAGGGTTTAGTAGCCAAAATCAGTTGCATTCCCAGCAGTTCCTATGTCTGTCTCAAAGGCAGTATGAATGACTACTGAAAGAAAAGAATCACTAAACATTCCTTTTCTTCTTGTAGGAGCAGCTGATCCACACCCTCCAACTTGCAGTGGTGACAAGTTCACATGTGCATATGTGCAGCAGTGTCTGTCCCTCGCTGCGCGGTGCAACGGGGTTGAAGAGTGCATGGATGGGAGTGATGAAATGAACTGTCCCATGGAGATGCCTACCACCACGTCTCCGGGCTCCTGCAAGGAAACAGAGTTCCTGTGTCCTTCTCAAGGCTGTGTCCCATCCCTCCTGCGGTGTGATGGTGTGCCTGACTGCCGCCTTAGTGAAGATGAAGTTGGCTGCCGTAAGTTACTTTCATTGTTGTAGTTACGGCAATGTTACCTTACCTGCCTAAACCAGTGATGTTTTAGGAAAGAAAAAGAGCAACATAGTGCAGTTTAGTGTAAAATTCATCATTCCCTTGTCAAAAAAATTCCTATTTGTATCACATATAATGCATTAATTGCAGAGACACTTTACATTTCTAAATAATCTTGCTTATGCATTTTAATGTCCTGGCTATCAAGTTTGGTAAATGCTTAAAAAAATTGTGGTCGTGTTTCTGTTAATATTAGCAAGCATTGCCACATTTTTTCCCTAAATCAATCAGCTGCATTTGCATTGCCTCTGTAACCTCTGATTATGATATGACAGAAAGGCAGACTTCTGCTGTTCTGTAATTCAATACCATTGAAGGCAGTCCTGGCCTTTCAAGGATTTTGAAATCAAGTCCAGTCATGAAGTAGCAGCAACCTCTGCCCAAAGCAAGGAAAAGGGCTCACAAATAAAACACAAGACAATAGGCTTTGAAATGTAACTGCAATGAGATGCCATGGAGAAACACCTGAAAAGGTAGACACAAAAGAGAGTGTCTGCCCATTTAAAAATAATTTATTAGTAGTAGATGAACTGAGGCCAAATGTTTAATTCCAGGAATTTCAATAATAAACAATTAGCTACATATAATAAAAAAGAAAGGAGGCTTTTTACATATAAATTTTTTTCTTCCTAAACATCTCATGCTGTAAAACTTTTAACATTTTTCTCATCCTTATCAGAAGTAAAAAAAATTGCTAAAATATCAGTTTCCAAGGGGTTATTTAATATTTTTTATCAAAACTACTAAATATAAATGCAGGCTACTACACATGCCATTTATTTTAGCAAATTAGTCTACCAAACTGGCATGGATTTGGCAGACTATCTCTGTAAGCCTCTTGTTTAGAAGTGAGCTCTGTGGTTTTGCTGGCAGAAGACATGATTTTGGAGATAACTTTTATGTTAAATTCTACATACCCTGAAGACATGTAGCAATGTTGCATGTCCCTTTCTTCAAAAAACCTCTCATCATTAATCTACATTTGACCTTGTTTCATCCTCAATCTGGCCTCTGGTAGAGACCTCCATGCTGTTTTCTATTACATGCACATCCCATCTCCACACCACAGAAGCTGATGTAGAACCTCAACATTTGAAAGCCAAAAGATTTCCATGATTTTCTTCATTCCCCAAAAAACTGAGATATGGTTTTGTTTTATTTATTGTATTGCTTTGACTTCTAAACAATACCCAGGAATTAAGGAGAAATTAAATCCTGGTCTATTCAGAGAACAAATATTCTCCACAGATATTTCTCACCTTTGGGGTTCCCAGTCTGAAGGAAACTTAGTCAAGTTTGTACTTCATTGTTACTCCAAAATTCAGTTTATAATATATATACATGTAAGCATTGATAGTATAAGATAGAAATACAGAAGAAGCAATTCATGTTTCTTCTCTGAAGATAGTTCAGAGAAAGAAAGCTAATTAGGAAAGAAGGCAAAGCAAAAAGGAAGTGATTCGTGTTAGTTTGCAATGAAATCAGTGGAAAGCTGATTACTGTCACAGCTGGTGCTGAGATCCAACTGTGTATGCCATGAGACACAGCACTTAATCTTTAGCTTCCTACTTTTAACAGGTGAAAAGCCATAGGAGTTTGTCAACAGGGGAACATCAGAGAGAAAAAGTAAATGCCTCAGAAATTTTATTTATTTTATTGAAATTTATGCACAATCTATAATATTGAATGTTGTGCTAGGAACTCCAGCCTATGTGTACTCTCAGCACAGATTGAGAGTGGGTTTTTAGTTTTTTTGGATTTCAGATTGATTTTTTTATCTTGGTGCAGATCAAATCTACCTGCTCATTTTAGAAAATCTTCAGTTTAGGCATTACTGATGCTTTCCATTTTGTGTCCCATAGCAATTTTATTCATTAAAGTGTAACAAGAAATGGCCAAAAGTGTTCTGAATTCAGGAATTCATCAGGGAAAGTTTTGTTTTGGGATAAAGACCAGTTGTCAAAATGCATCTTGCAGAGATTAAGGATAAAATCCAAAAGGAGGCCAGGACAAGAACGTCCCAACCAAACAAAAAACCATTAGTTAAGTCCCTACTAAAACCACAGTTTCTACCAGAGAAATGCTTTTCTTCATGACTTAGAGATTTATGCAGACAGAATTTCCTGTAGAGTTCACATAGCAGTTAGGCTGGACAGTATGATGCTAATACTGTTTTATACCTACTAATGTAATGGACTTTACTACTTGTTGCATTTAACAAGAAAATTCTGGAACTCTTTTCCAGTTATAGATATTCTATTTGGCTGGCTCTCTTCTTGCTGTCAGTTTTAGTGAAGGGTGTATTATCTCACCTATTTAGTCTTTTATTTGCCTGATTACAATAGTAAAGGTGTAAAACAAACGTATTAACATCAGTGGGATGTATACATTACTTTTCCACAGACCAACATACTTTTCCACCTGCATCATCTGATTAAAGTGCTAATAGCAATGAATAAAAAGTCATTTCTCAGTTTTCTGTAGTGCACCAAAATATATCTCTTGTAGTCCTGGTAAGTTTTAGATACCTATGGAATATTAAAAATTTTATACTTTCAAACAGGCTGTAATATTATTATCCCTTCTACTGGTTTAATGTGCACCTGGAAAATTAAATATGGATGAAAATCGTATATTTACACTTTCATATCTTTGCTGGTTTTAGTGCCTCCATGTGCCTCTTAATATTCTTTACCTTAGCCCCAAAACCTTGGTGTCAATGTCCTTAACTGCAAAATTTTCAGCAGTTAGATCCATTGCTATGACTGTTCCCTCTGTAATGTGTTAAAATAATGTGTAAAAAATTGATTCTATCATTTTAAAACTAGTTTTTTAATGAGAGTTGATTGTGGTTTGTGATATCTTTTTTATGGGTTTTCGTTGGGATTTTGCAGCATACACTCTCAACATTATAAGTTAATATGTACTCCTTCACAAATATTATGTGGGAAAATTTGGGTTCTGTACCATCTGTGCTCTGTATTTGTTTACTTATTTAGCATCTCAGTAGTAAAGTTGTATGTCTTTGAAGATGAAGGCTTGTAGAGATCACACAGATTCAAGCTTATATCCTACAGTACGAATCAAGTTTTCTGCTAGTTTTTTTTAACAGTGAGAAAATAAAATACAGCTGATGATAACCACCATGTTACTTTTCATTTCAGCCATTAAAGATTGTTCCAATGGTTCTTTGTTATGTGCATCAACTAATCAATGTATAGCCTTCTCCCAGCGTTGTGATGGAATTGTAGACTGCATAGATTCCAGCCTTGATGAGTCTGGCTGTTCAGGTACTTCATTTTGCATAAAAATATCATTTGAAACAAAGAAAGTATAGTTATTTCCTACTGAATGTTTTGGCAGTCCTCAAACTTGACTGACATTCCTCTGCTAAAACTTTGTCAAATTATATTAGGCATGAATTGTCCTGATGAAAGTATGACAGAGATGAAAAAAGATGAAGAATAATACATCTAGTTAACAACTTCACAAGGGGTGTTTCTTAAGGTATAAACACATTGTTCAAAAAAACCCCAACCCTTTGTAGTACACTTTTAGGACCTCCCTTGATTTCAGCCAGTTGAGTAACCCACTTCAGTTAACCCACATTGTTGAGTAATAGGATTGCTTATTTGTGGTTTTTTTCAAGTATGTTGCAAATCCAGGTTGGAAAATAAACCAAACAGCATTTTTTTAATCACAGTGCATTTGACACAATATTCAGATTTGGTTTGCAGTTGTTAAATGGTGGAGAAAGATAAGTACAGGACAATAATACACATTCAATGTGAATTAGATTTTTATTAACAAAATCTAACAAATGCATAGATAATGTTGATATAAATAAGTAAATCTAGATTCAAAACATCCCATTCAATGACAAAAAGTTACTGCAGCTCTTCCCCAGACAGAACTCTTGACCAGTTCTGTGTTGACAGTACTCTGCCAGCTTTGCTGAATTTGCATTAGCTGAGAATTTAGCTCTCTTTTTGTAATTTTTATGAGTTTTGTGATAAAATTCACAACATTTCATATGCATTGCAATAATATAGTTCATTATAATGTGTTAAATGTTTATTCACAAACTAAAAGTTTAGCAAACTCTTATTGGTAGGAGGCACGGTTTTCTTTGGGAGTGAAATGTGACCACAAGTATTGTGTTCACCATCTCTCATAGCATCATGAAATGGTTTGGGTTGGAAGGGACCTTAAAGATCACAGAGTTCCAACACCCCTGACTAGGGCAGGGACACCTTCACTAGACCAGGTTGCTCATGTGAGAGAAGGAATCATACTTCAACATTAAAAAATTACGGCTTCTATAAGAATGAGAGAATTCATACTTGGTAAATTTGATTTATAAAAATGATTTTAAATTAAAAGGAACATATTCAGAATTTAGTTCAATGTAGAAGAATATAGAACATAAACTAGTAGACTCGCATGACACTAAATTACAAATCTTCCATTATTTTATCAGAAGGCAGATCTTTTAAGTAAGTAATTTACATTCCAAAATTTAATCCTGAAACTGGAGGTGTCCACACTGAGTAACACTGTTATATGCCATAAACAATTTCATTTTGCATATATCCAAAACTCTTTAGGTCCAATTTGTATTATTACCAGTTATTTTCTTATTAAAGAAGATTGAGGGGATTCTATTTTGATTTTGAGTTTTTTCTTGCTAAAGCAATGTAAAACTAAGCTTCAGTAAAACTAAATGTGATGATGTGGAAATCCAAATTAAGGGACATCAAGAGTTTTTAACAGGATGTCACCGACTACTTAAATACCTTTTGTCTTTTAAAGCCTGATTTCCCTAGTTCTTATGAGAATATGATTCTAAGTGTTAAAAGTCTGAATATCTTCAATAAAAGGATTGGTCACAAAGGAATGTCTGTTCACCAGCCCTATATAAAAGCTTTTAATGATAACGTAGACTTAGGTACTAATTAAATATAAGTTCAATACTTTTGGATCTCATTTTACATATTCCTGTTGTTTGAAAATCAAGTAAGTGGCAAAAATCCCATTTCTGGAATCAGATGAAAATCTCAATTGAGAAAAATTTGAAGCCTGTTCAAGTGAAGCATCAGGATTTCTATAAGCTCAAGAGCACTCCATTGCTTATAATAATGTTATGACTTCACACTTGTATCACCAAGTCCAGGTCTAAAAAAAGAAGTTTTGGAAGTGCTAAGCACCAAAAGGACAGGTGTGAATATTTTACCATTTTGAAAATCAGACAATGACAAATGTAATAACAAAGAGGGGGAAATTACAATTTTTACCTTTATGTTTGCAGTTTGTCTTGAAGAATACTGCAAAAATGGAGGAAAATGCATCATCAAAGATGACATTCCATTATGCCAGTAAGTTTCATTGGCAACTGACTTTTTGCTTGACATTGGAAAAAGCTGCAGTTGAAAGAGGTGGCTTGCTCTCCAGGGACTGAAATGACATTCCATAGAAGTGTATTTTAAAATGTCTGTATGTCTACACTATTTTTGTTTACACTTAGTGAGTTAAACCACATTTTGAGAAGAATGTTATTTATCAGATAGAATTTTCTGTAACTTTCATCTGGCATTACATGAGACAACCTGTTGGCCTGACACCTTAAGTTTTTTGTGTCTCGTGCTTCACATCAACATTTAAAAACACACATTTCTGTGCCTTATTTGCAGCGGGTGTTGTATACCTCAGATGAGATTTTAAAGCAGGCCACATTCTCATCTTTATCTTCTTGGCAGTTATTTGGAAAAGAAAGTGTTTTTCCCTCCCGCAAAAAAGGGGGTTAAAAATATGCTTGCATTTTTTTCTGGAAATACTCTGCTGAAAAAAAATAACGTATGGAATTCTCATGTAGAATGAATGAGCCATTAGAAAGTGTCAGGCTATCTGAAGCAGGTCATTTACACAAGATATCACTTTGTTTCCCATTGGGAAATTAGAGGAGACTTTTTAAATGCAAAGAAAGTGATGGTATGTGTTATGCTTTTGTCCTTCACGTGCTTCAGTGGAGCTTGCTAAAGAGTTTACCAAATTACTAAAGAAGTGACTGCTTTATCAGAGTAACTAGTCAAGACTAGATGTTAAGGTTTATCTCCTAGCCACTAGGAAACACATTAATAAGCCTGCTTTCTCTTTCAAGTCATGTTTATCCTTTATTGGCTGAAGAAATGTAATATATAACATAC
The DNA here is from genome assembly GCF_017639235.1 of Corvus kubaryi. Lineage (NCBI taxonomy): Eukaryota > Metazoa > Chordata > Aves > Passeriformes > Corvidae > Corvus > Corvus kubaryi. The sequence continues at coordinate 39,567,083 of NW_024581137.1, forward strand.
TCAGAAAATATCGGGACATTCATACAGGGTACTTCGATTTGGCTCTCAGGAAACAATTACCTGCAGATTTCCCCAAAAATGTCCAGTATCATAGAACAGAGAATTGTCTCTGCAAGAACTGTGGAATTTCACTAAGGTGGCTGTTTCAAAAGTTTTTTGAACACATAAAGATACAAAGGAGACAAAAACCATAGGGAAAGATTGCAGATGAAACAGAATGAAAAGTCATTGGAAAATCAAGGGATTTGCAATAGGGGGGTTGCAATTTGTAAATTAAATCCTTGATCGAAAAGAAAATTTGCAAGGAAAAAGCACTGGGGGAGTAATTGAGATTTTAAGTACACAAGAGAATTATAAGACTTGAACTTCTGTTCAGACTTGCAAGAGAAAGTAACCCAAACAAGCAAATATTTTTTATCCACAGAAATCAAAGACATTTGGAATAAAAATATTAAATTAAACTAGTAAATAGGGTACTTTCCCTCAGCATTCAGTAAGAAACATATTTAATTCTGATGTAATGCAAAGGCAATCAGAGCAAAGGCACAGAAACAAGAATTCCTTAACTGGTGGACTAACATAACTCCAAGAGCTGTACATGCTTCTGTTGGGGAAATTCTACTCAAGAATGCCAGAACTCCAGTGCACGCTGCAACAGGCTTTCTGAAAACTGCCTGTAAGGGACATGGCTGGAGAATGGCAAATGGAGAAGAAAAGGGATAGCCAGATCAACAGTCTGATATCAATACCATTCAAGGCTTTATAATATTTTTAAGGAATTACTTACACATGTAATAACAGGAGAGTTAACCATTACTAAGATAAACTACATGACTGTTTGAAATTCCGTGTCAAGACCATGAAAAGACAAAAAAACCCCAAAAACGTACCTAAAATAATAAAAAATTTAGAAATATATCAGTTTTCAATACCCAGGGGGGAAAAAAAATCCAAAACCAAAACAACCAAACAACCCCCCAAAAACCCAAACCAACAGAACAAAATTAGAAATTATAATGAAAAATACGCTATTTTTTATTCTCAGTTCTTACTCTAAACTTCCTGAAAAAGAAATGATAAGTTTAGCTAGAAATATCTTCCTCCCTTGAGAGCAACTGTTCTTCTAGTCTGCAGGATAGGTCAGGAGAAAAAGCATAGTGTATAAGAGTGAAGGAAGCCTGTTGCACAGTAAGGAGAAGCCTGAAAAGAACAGAGTACAGATCCTGCCCTGACACAGAAGTGACAGAGAGTCTTCCTAGATACCCAGAGGTAATTGTATGGGGAATAAAGTGATCTTAAAAGTCACTGGCTTTGACTAATACTATGCAGCGACACAGTGGAAAAGGAAAAAATTTGTTAACATGTCCTTTTCTTTTGATTTTATCTGGCAAAATGGATTCTGATCTTCCCCCATGTGAGATGATTGTGCTCTAGTTTCTATGAAAAAAGCCCTGAGTCTGGAGTTTAAAAGTTTCTTTGGCCTCTCTGAAAATTTTGGTTTAACAAAAAACAGACTGGACAGGTCTCAAAGCTTCATTTGATTCAAGGTTCCATCATGCTCCTCTAAGAACTGAAATTACTGCTCATTTTAGGTCAGATGGCAACACACTGATAGAAAAGAATAGAATTTCTGGAAAACATTTTTGCTGGTGATAATAGATGAGGTTTTCTATGTTTTTAATGCAGTGGGGTTGAAGTAGTTAACTGTATAGACCCCTTCTAGTTGTTTAACATGCAAGCATGGGAACAGTAAATTTGTAGTAGCTGCTTAGGCAACAGAAACATTTGAACTCCTTGAAGAGACTGAAAGTGGATAATAGATTTTATAAACTGAGTACTTCTCCAGTTCCTTTGATGCTGTATGTTTTTACATGTGTGAACTCGTGTACCTTAGATATATATATATAGTTAATACTTAGGGCATCACCCTGTCTTTCAATACTATGCAACTAGGAGGGATCAGTAGCAGGTGGAAGGTGAGGTATGACATCCCTCTCTGAAGAGATATCTGTAGACCTGGTGGAAAAGAGAGCAGTGCATCCAAGTCTAGATAACGTTTCAGTATATATTGGAGTGAGCAAGAGAGTTGGTATATCGGGTTGCTGTAATTTTTGTTCATGCTACTGAAAACAGCTTCTCTAAGCTGGTGCACAATGACTGCAATAATATCAGTGAGACGCCCAGTGTTTGAGAATGTGACTAGTGGTTGGTGTTCTGGTGGATGTTCTCAGGGAGAGTATGCAAGTTAAATCAGAGCAATGGTGCTTTGTGGGTGATGGTCATCTTCCTACTTGAATGAAACACAGCTTGATGGCTGTCCTGGACCTGCTTGGTATCTGAATTTTTGAGTCAGCTTTGAAAGTCACTTGCATTTGTTTCTGCAGTTTGGTCAGGAGAGAAAATGGGGTGCATATCAAACATATTTATCTTGTACTTACCATTTCATGGGTATTTTCTTTGTCTGCCAAACTAAACTGAGCTTTCATCTGAAATTCTATGGCCACTCTGATTTGACAAAATGTGACTCCTATTTATCCTGACTGAGGTCTCTTCTGTAATCAATGTGCAGCCAAATGGCTGGTGCTGGCAATCAGCTACTGTGGTTGTGCAAGCAAATCATGATAGTTTGAGCAATAATGACGAGAATTTTTGCAATTTCAATCCTCTGATTTCAAAATCATTCCTTTGATTATATGTATGCTTTTCCCAACCGTTCATCCAGTATTTCTTTGTGTTTGTTTTATTTTAGCTTTAAAGTGAGACCACAGATGCCTGGTAACATAGGAGAAGAATATAGAGGATAGCAAGCAAGCTGGGAAAAGTGTGTTTGTAACACATTGAAGTGGAAGGGTGAAGCTTCAAAGATTGTACTAGTGTTGAAAGAAAAAGAAAACACTGAGAACAGGAGAAAATAAAAACAAACCAACATCCCACCCCCCCAAAACAAAAAACCAAACCAAACCAAAAAAACCAACCAAAACACAAACCAGACTGTTCATACATACTTTTCATTCTCATTCAACTGGACAAGAGTAATACTAAACACTCACATTTAAAATGTACTAAACTTCACATATAATAAATGTTAAATCATTGTCAAATCATCAAATGGTTTGGGTTGGAAGGAACCTGTGAAGTTCATCTAGTCCAACCCCCCTGCAATGAGTAGTTTCATCTTCAGGTTGGTCAGAACCCCATCCAACCTGACCTTGAATCTACCAAATCTCTGGGCAACATGTTTCAGCATTTCACTAAGTTAGTTGTAAAAAATTTGTTCCTTACATCAAGTCTGAATCTCCCCTCCTTTACTTTAAACCCAGTATTCCTGGCCCTGTTTCTGCAGGCCCTACTAAAACCAGAATTGTTTAGGTTGGAAAAGATATAATACAATGCTTGAGTTTCCCTTTATTTTATACAAATATTTTCTACATAATAAACCAAATTTCAGATAATTTACACTGACTAGTACTAGAGAGTATAATGAGAGCACTTTTATTAATGTCTGAACTATAAGAAGGTTTTATCCTTTAGCAAAAAAAAGTGATTGCATTCACTGCTCTGTAATTAAACGGAGTCATATTACGGATTAGAAATAATTCTTCATTAAACAGTTTTTAAATTCATTCAATATGTAACATCTAGCTAACTGAGCTGTGGAGATTGGAATTGCAAGGAGTCATTATAAACAGATAATTAATTATGGCTATCTTTGTAGTTGTGTATCTAAATGCTGATTTGGCCCAAAATATAGAAACTGAATTACTTTGTTTGTTTCTTTTATGTGATAAAAGTAAAGAAGATTACTTTCCCTTTTATTTTTTAGAAAAACAATTGATTTTACAGGGTGATAATTCATTCGGAGAAGGGGAATTCTTGCTTATTCTTTTTTAAAAAGAATAAAAATTAATTGATCCTCTATTTTTTGCTTCTTTCCTTCTCCTTTTTACCATGAGCTTATGATTGTAACACAAATGATCTGTTTTAAATTGCAAACAAAGTATTTTATCCTGAGTAGTACAATAGCAAGCAGTATTTCACAAAATTTAAAGAAAAAAGGGGGTTTTTTGTAGTTGAGACATTTTTTCAGAATCTGGTTTTGTTTTCAAAATACTAGCTTCTGGTAAGCACGATAATTTTTTGAGGAGCCCTGCAAAGTGGCATGCAGCTTTAAATAATGTCTTGGTAGACTGTTTGCTACCGCTTTCAGTTAAGTATCACATATGGCAAAGGAGGGAGATCCTGCATCGTCACTGGACAGTATTTCAGTGAGGAGCATAGGTTTGATCTTGTTTTTTTCCTAAACATGTTTGACTTTGGATCTACTCTTACCTGTATTGTGCTACTGAATTTTTGAGGACTGATGGTGGTAGTTATCTTTAAAAGTGGGAGGATTGTTTTAATATCACACAGGATGTGTGATAATAATATTCCAGCCTAAGAAAATGAAATGCTTGGAAGCATCTGGAATGTGATTTGATGGAAATATGAAGTCTAAACACTGCCAATGTAGAAACACCAATCCATAAGTAAAGAGAGTTTATAAAGGGAGAAGATGGTAGTTTCCATTTCAGCTAAATTTTCTCCTGCTGCTCTCAGAAATCCTCACCTTAGAGGGAGAATTGCTGACATAGCAGCTGCTGATTCACTGCAGATTATTAACTGTTCAAACAAAGCGAACTGGTACTGATTTCACTTCTTCCTTAAGAATTTTCCTTTAGATTTACTGAACAAATGGGACATGGGTAAATTGGTGAAGCTATATTGAGCATATACACCTACTCAGGAAAGTCGTAGTCGTGAAAATCAATTGTACATAGAGGAGCAATGAAATAAGGATGCAGCCATGAATAAAAACAAAAGCCGTGATCAGTAGCCAAAAAGATAACACACTGAAAACAAATGTCATGCTAAGATTTGGCTTTTGGGAAGCAAAGGCATATCTACAAACATACACATCTAGCATAGAGAAGGATTTTTCTCATATCTTTCCTTTACCCAAGTCTCATTTGAAAAGTGAGGCTGGGGCAAATTAAATAACAAATTCAGGTTACCTGAATTGGGTAAAATTAAGAATAGGAAGACAAATTAATACATCTGTTCTCCAGAATAAATTAGATACAATTTGTCATGAAACAAAATATACAATATATAGATGGAAATGCACTTTAAAGATTTGCCTACAGGAAACTCTTTCCTAAAGTTTCTATTTATGATACTATTTTTTATTTACACTTGATCCTTTCTTATTTGGAAACGTTTCATGAAATCAAGATGCTTGATGCAGCAATACTCTTGCCTTTTAGTTTTTCATGTTTCTAACTTCATAACCTTTTCCAAAGGAAAATCCCATAGGGATTATGGTGCAATGCGACAGAAACTTAGATTCAAAAATCTTAGCATTTGGTCTATTTTGCAATAGGTTGGGACGAAACAGCTTTTGCTTCTCATGCTGATTGCATGCTCTCAGGAAGTTCAGTGATCATTTCACAACACAAAAAAAAAAAGGAAAATCTGTTGAATCCTTCATATATCAGAATTCAGGAAATACTGTTCCTCTGTATAGAAAGATAAATGTCAAATTTGTTTAATAAGTTGGGGTTTTTTTCATTTATATTTTCCCCACTTGTACCAAGTGACTTCAAAGTAAATACGTTTGGCTGAATGAGTTTTACCTAGTGAGAAACTTGCCATCGAGCAAATTATCAATGGCATATACTGGCTATTTTTGTATTTAGAAGCACTTTACTTCAAGTTTTGCTCTTCTTCTCCCTCTGCAGATAACAGTATGATCCTGAGGTCAGCTCTTTATCACACTGAAGCCAGCTGCTTCATGCAGTTTGTAACTTCTAGAAATGACAAAAAACCTCCAACTGACATTTATCTTGGTCAAACATTATTGAATATATAGGGCAGTTTGCCACCTTCTGCAGTGAGGTAGGGATATCCTGTCAAGTTCTCCTGTGAGTGGTCTGAATCAGTGAATTGCTGAATCCAATGATTTCAGAAGGAATCTGTCTTTTTTGGTTTTTATATTATAAAACTAAAAAAAGGTTGTCTCTATATAACTTACTAAATTTGACTGCACATAATTGAAAGCCAGATGTTAGAGTCAGTTAAATAAATATAACTGAATAGAAACAAAGCGGGGTCTCACAACAAATGTTTCTAATCATGTTTTTTAGAAATCTCTAGCACTTGATTCAAATGTAAATCAGGCTTTCTCATTTAACTCTTAGGTTTTGGTCTTTTGTACAGAAAGACAAAGTTCAAGATATCTTTAAAACTGGAAACAAACTAAGTAGCTTATAGTCTTTCTCTGTTTTCCTGAGGTAAAATATTACTGTGACAAATGGAAAAAGTCTCTCTTGAATGACCCGTTGATAGAATCTGAAGAGCAATCACAGTGGAAGTGTTTATTTTAAGTACAGTCCACCGGTCATTCTGGAAAACAAACTGTGAACTACGTATTTTCAAATTGCCTCTTAATGATATGTTTGCTGAGTGGGGACATTTTTACCTGTAAAGAAAATCAGCAAGGAATTTCTGGGACAATTTCTAAATTGAAGAACTTGATGAACATTTTGTACAACCTTTTCTTGCAAAATTTTGGAGCTGAAAGGTGCTAACACAGCTTTGGGAATAAAAGTACCTGCATGTTTCATTATAAAAGGTGATTTTCCTACATTATCAAAACCATTGCAACTCTCAAGATCAGAGAGAGAATGATATTTAGTGTCTGAACAAAAGAATTGATGTTTTAATTTAAAGATACTATAATCTTATTGAGAAGGGTATAATTTAGTAGCTACAGTGAAAATTATTCGGACATATAAAAATGATTAAGCAAAAAAATTTCTCCTCAGTTGGATCAGCAATGCTTAAGTCACTGAAAGCATTCAACCTCTCTGATAAATATCCTATATTTCTCTTTTGATTTTCAATTCAGTCTTTTAAAAGGTTCAAAGTAAAATGAGGAAACTACAAGGTGTAGGAAACCACAGCTGGTAAAGGTCCAATGAACCTTTACCTCAGAATGACTTGTACACCAAAACTATAGACTTTATTGCATTTAAAAATCAGGAGACAGGTTTGTCTTCAGTAAGGAAAAGCTTAGGATGTGGAAAGTGTATGTGTAGGAGAGGATGTATTTTGAGTGATGAGAGATTTTTTATATGGGAGAACGTTAATGAATATTGGATACTGGATGTTTGCCAAAGCATGGAGGGTCCCCTGAAGGGTTACTCCTACTAATACCAGATGCTCAAGAGTAGGAAACATGGATAGAAAGCTTTAAATCAAAACATTTTTTGTTCTATTTTGTTCAAAACAGGAAAGAATAGAAGTAAAATAATAAATATTTTTCAAAAGAGAGAAAAAAAGGGAACAATTGAGAAAGTATAAACAAGGATTGCAAAGATTCTTGTGCTACAGCCACTCCTTCTTCACATTCATGTGGCTGTCTTTTGTCCACAGAAATTTAAAAACATCTGGATATATCTATTTATAGACACACAAATTACTCTACATTTTTTGGATTATATTAAGTCAAACAATTTAAAAGTCTTAGTTCAGATGTTCTTATTTATCTTGAGTAACAATCTTTTTTCAGATTCAGTCTTCCTGGATTTAAGTGACAGTAAGAAGCAATACTTGGAATGAAAACCAGTATTTTCACTCCCTAAGATTCCACCTGCATGTCTGCATATCAGACTTTGTTGTCTAGAATGCCAATCAGCTCAGCATTAGAGTCCTCTCTGTAGGAGGCTGCTGGAGGCTGCTGGTTGGATACCCCTAATACAGTACAGAATGTGTCATAAAAGCTGTAAGGGAGACTTTTGGAAAACACGTATATCGTGAAGCATGTTGATAAGAATTTTGAAGTGTGACTAAAATGAGGAGTACTCTGATACAGATGGGTCTTGGCTGAGGGTGTCAGGAAAGATGGGAATGGTGGGGGTCTGTATTTGAGGATCTGTGCTATTGAGTAAATCGTGTAGAAAAGACTTACATCTTGTATTCTGTACTAACCATGTCCTGACATTTGGCCTACTCAGTCTGACCCACTAGACACATTGGTGTCACAATGTCATCAAGCTATCCTGCACGTTTGCAATTTTCCCTCTTGTTCAGTCAGTGAGAATTTAAGTCTCCAAGAATTATACCTTTTGTGCGGTTGCTAGGTGGCTGAGGGATTTCCTAAAAGCAGCAAATTCTACTAAATTAAGAACTTTTGAACTTTTCTTGCCAGCTTTTGCAGTGTTGACTGATCTGGAAAGCTCCATGCATTTTAATTTTAAACACATACAAACACTGAGGATTTTTCTCAATGCTTGGAAGGAGCTTTTCATGTTTGCTATTGCTCTAATCAGCTACTAGGTAACATCTCTAAGCGGGTAGCAGTAACTATGTGCTGTTCCCACAAAGACATTTGTATGTCCTTTGAGGAAAAGGTACACATACCTTTGAGCTAAAATAATTTTGTCTGCATCTGGAGTGAAATTTATATTTTCAATGTATGGAAATATTTTTCATTAAAAATATGTATTGGATTGTAAGACATAAATGAACTTTGAAATGTCCTCTAGAGTATATCACGGTCATGTGGCTCATGCAAGAATTACAGTGTGGATCTCAACACCAAAGTTACTGCAGGAATAAACTTCTGGAGGAGGAGGAGATGCTTAAAGCTGAAATTCTGTTGTGAAGCTATGATATATCAGAGTATCCTGTTGTAATTTCATGAAGATATGGGGGGTGGAGTGTTCAATTCGTGAGCAAAAGCACCTGCGCTGAGATAGGCAGATGCTGACGCAGCTGTAATTTCATGAGAAGTTTGGACAGGGAGAGATGAACCAGATGAGGACTTTTGCTCCGAACGGGAAAGGAGAAAACCTCAGTCCGTAGAGATGCTCCCAGAGATAGTCCTAAAGATGAAGATGATGAAGACCCTTTGCTCCCAGGGAAGGAGAAGGGCCTCTGTTTTTGTTTCTGAACGGCTCAACCTTAAAAATTGTACCCCAAAAAACTTCAAGAGTGGACCCTCGAAGGCAGTTGCGGGAAAAGCTGCAAGTCAGGGGAAAGGACTCACACGCAGGCAGAGAGACTCCTCTTCCTAAATGGACTGAACGATATTTGGAAGTGGGCGGCTGTCTCGTTGTGATAATGTTTTCATAGCATGAGCAAGAAGAGACTTCTCTTTCTAAATGGACTGAACAAGGTTATTATGGAAGTGGTAAACAGACTGAACATCTTAAGGGTTGTCTTTTCACATCGTCAGTGGGAGAAGGGAGGAAGGTGGGGGGAGGAGGAGAGTTCTGAAGGTGGTATTTTTTTTTTTTTTCTTCTTTTAGGTCTGTTAATAAACTTCTTTATATTCTTTCAAGTTTGGTGCCTGTTTTGCATTTCTCCTAATTCTTATCTCACAGCAGATAAACAGTAATGAGTATTTTGGACCAAACCACTACAGGTGGGTTGGCCCTGGCTGGGTGCCAGATGCCCACCAAAGCCACTCTATCACTCCCTGCCTCAGCTGGACAGGGGAGGAAAAATATAATGAAAAGTTTGTGCATTGAGATAAGGACCAGGAGAGGTCACTAAGCAATTACCATCACAGGCAAACCAGACTTGACTTAGAGAAATCACTTTAATTTATTACCAATCAAATCTGAGTAGGGTAATGAGTAAAAAACCTAGATTTTAAAATGCATTGCCCCCACCCCTCCCTTCTTCCCAGATTCAACTTGACTCCATGATAACTCAGGTAACTCTGAAATAGGACAAGAGAACATAGTCTTAAGCTGTTCCAGGGGAGCTTTAGGAAGGAAATTAGGAAGAAGTTCTTCACAGAAGGAGTGATTAGATATTGAGATTGCCTGCCCAGGGAGGTGGTGAAGTCAGTGGCCTTCCAGATGTTTAAGGAAAGACTGGATGTGCACTTAGTGTCATGGTCTAGTTGAAATGGTGGTGTTGGGTTATAGGTTGGACTTGATGATCTCAGAGGTCTTTTCCAACCTAATTGATTTTGTGATTCCTCATTTTCTCTGCCTCCTCCCGTACGGCAGTAAGGGGGATGAGGAATGAGGGTTGCAGTAAGTTCATCACAGGGGCAGCCACCATCCCTTATGTGCTCAGCCTTGGCCAGTGCCAGGTTCATCTTGCAGCCAGCTGGCATTGGCTCTGTTGAACATGGGGGAAGCTTCTGGCAGCTTTTCACAGAAGCCACCCCTGTAGCCATCTCAGCAGATACCAAAACCTTGCTGTGCAAACCCAATAAAACATCAATCATCAAGCTAGGCTTCAGAATTCAGTAAACTGCAGGAGGTTGAGATTTTGTTTGTTTGATTTTAAATGACGGAGGTCAGAAAGGTTTGGATTTAAATGAACTGTGTGTTTGAATTTCTGCAACCAGATTTTGGTAGCTGGGAGGGGGACTACAGGTGGGGCTTCTGTGAAAAGCTGCTGGAATATTTCCCCCATGTCTGACAGAGGCAATGCCAGCCAGCTCCAAGACAGACCCACCAGTGGCCAAGGCCGAGCCAACCCGGGAAGGTGGTAGCACCTCTGTGATAATATATTTAAGAGGAATAAAAAAGTTATTGCATGGATGTAATTGCACTCAGAAAAGAGAGGAGTGAGAATATGTGACAGCAACAATTCTGCAGACAGCCAGGTCAGTGGAGAAGGAAGAGCAGGAGGTGCCCCAGATGCCAGAGATAAGATTCCCCCACAGCCCATGGTGAAGACTGTGGTGAGACAGCTGTGCCCCTGCAGCCCATGGAGATCCATGGGGATGCAGAGATCCACCTGCAGCCCGTGGAGGAAACCCACACCAGAGCAGGTGGAAGCCTGAAAGAAGGTTGTGATCCCATGGGAAGTCTACACTGGAGCCGGCTCCGGGCAGGGACCTGCAGACCCATGGAATGAGGATCTCATTCTGAAGCAGCATTCCTGGCAGGACTTGTGATCCCGTGGGGGATCCACTCTGGAGCAGCCTGTCCTTGAAGGGCTGCACCCTGTAGAAAGGGACCCATGTTGGAGCAGTTCCTGAAGAACTGTAGCACATGTGAACCCATGCTGGATAAGGTTGTGGAGAATTGTCTCCAGTGGGAGGGACCCCCCCAGTGTAGCAGAGGAAGGGCTTCTCTCCCTGAGCAATGTCAGAAACAACCTGCAATGAACTGATGATATGGTCATTATCCATCTCCCTACACCACTGGAGGGGGAAGAGAAAGAGCCCAGGAAGGAGAGCAGAGTCTGGGAAAGGTGTTTTTATGTCCCATTGTCCTGCTCTGATTTTGATTGGTAATAAATTCAATTAACTTCCCCAAGTCTGTTTTGCCCTTGACGGTAACTGGTGAGTGATCTCTCCCTGCCCTTATCTCAACTTGTGAATCTATTTTTTGCATTTTCTCTCCCCTGTCCAGTTGTGGAGTGTAGTGATAGAGTGGCTTTGGTGTGCACCTGGCATCCAGCCAGATTCCACCCACCACAAATTGTTTCCCTGAGGATGAGAAAACTAACTGACCAGGATGCTTGACATTTTATGTGTGCTTCTGTATTAGCAGACATAGATAACAAATTATCATATGGCTTCCTAACTATGCTGGACTAAACCGTGCCTTATCTCACCCTCTGGGCAGCCACATGAAAGCCAAAACCATGATCATTCTCTTTGTGGTCAGAGAGAAAGAATTGCCATCAAGCCCAAAGTGTCTTCTCCATTTTTAACTCTAGTTCTGTACATACTTCGGGTACCTTGGCAGCCGTATAAATTCCTTGGAGAGAGGAATATATCAGTTGTGTATAGACACATGCATTGCACTTAGGCTAACCTCGACAAGTGCCTTTGTTGGAAAAGAAGACAATATTGGAGACAACAACATGTGACAATAGCTTCTTTAATGTAAGTGCTAGGTGAGATTATACAGTAAGGATTGTCTAAATTCTAACATTAAATGTGTTTAAGCTCTGGGTCATTAACTTAGCATACTAGAAGAATATTTTTATTGCTCCATGAGTTTCTTGTTTCCACTTTTAATTTTCCAATTTCTTACTTTAATCCTTTTGCCATTCATTCTTATTAGCTATCGTGTTTTCCATTGATGAAATGTCTGCTCAAGCGAGTTTGGTGGCAAAAGTTGTGCAAATATAAAAATACTCCTTAGGGTTGTAAAGTGAAGCTAACGAGTTTACTACCTACAGTAAAAGGGAGCCTGTGTTCTGCAGTCCTTGCATGCTTGAGTTTCCTATGCAAGCTACTGCTAGTGCAGCTTTGCATGACTAGCAGCTGAACAAAACAGTTTTAAGCAGGGCTACATAGAGCCAAATATTAATGTGTGCTTTTCACAGAGCAGAATTCCAGTTTGAAAACACTTATTTCTCCTCTGATGGTTTCATTTTCAGATTTTAAGTCCTTTTGCAGTCAACTGATTTTTACTTATTTTCAGGTAAATTAAAGTGCACAGCTTGATTTATATTGTAGTCTATCAAAAAAATTTAAAAATTTAAAAGTCAGGACTTATTAACAGACTTCAATAGATGGGGAAAAAAAGCTTTTATTTGCCTTGCTTTTCTTTATCCTTTATTCTTTATCTTTTGTAAACCAATATTTTATTAATGTGAACTTTTTTGGGACTTAGGAAAATAGAAGATCTCCTAAAACCTATTAATATTTTAGTGTGTGGAAAATATTGTTTATATAGTCATAGAAATTCATTAAGATTATCTTCCTGGCTCTCTTGCTTTTAGAGTTTAAGGTGGGATGATTTGGCAGAATGCATTTTAAGAGGTGACACAGCAGCTACTCGTTATTATAGTTCTAGTGTTTTAATAGGTCACCAACTTTTTCTTCATTTATAGACTACTCTTATGACATCAGTAAAGTCTATCACTTCCTTTGATGCTAATAAGATCAGCACAAAACTCCACATACTGAGAGTATTGTACTTAATGGAAGTAGCTGAGAACTTTTTTCTGACAGACCATAAGATAATAGAGGAAAGCTAAAAATGAATATACAGATGTGTTGCCAATACCATAAACTAGATTATCCCAGTACAGCAAGTATAGCAAGTATTCTTCATTTAGTTTTTAAATCTATACTTATACGTATATACATATATACATATATACATATATACATATAATGCTTCTACTGCTATCTTTCTAAAATTTTCTGCCCTTAAAATTCTTTTCAGTATGCTGTTACTACCTGCAGCAACATAAAAGTTTCTGTAAACACAGGAGTTGGTAATATTCCTATTGCTTTGTTCTGATCTACAAAAATCATACTGCCACAGATCTATGAACACCTCATTTCAAGATGGGACCATACAACACAACTGGGCATTTAAATATAATATAGAAGTTGGTATATTATCAAATTATGCTTTCTTAGCTTTTTAAAATTATATACATATTTATATTTCCACCAAAACATATCAGAGAGTAAGAACAAAAATAAGATTTTAATAAGTGACAGAATGAGACCACAAGAATGGACCTGACAGTATTTATTTCTCTCTGTTAAATGTTTTTATATGGCAGAACCATTCTGTAGTTGAAAAAGGTGGTGAAACACTTATCAGCATTCTCTTTGCAGTCTTATACCTACAAGAAGGTCAGTGTCACTTGAATCTTAGTCTTGTGAAAAAGTCTTCCAGAAACCCTTTGCCTCAATAATCCTGAACTACTCTGCAATTCTACACTCTGAACTTCCCCTAATGGTACAGGTTGCATTTGTACTTTGCACATTATTTCCTGATTTTTCATTTTAAGATGCATTCTTACCCATAACATCTCACTGAATTTTTTGCCCAAACTGTCATCAGCATGCATCTCAGTTAATGCAGCATTGACCCTCCTTGCTTGCATGACTAAAAAGCTTTTAGGCCAAAGTTCTTCAAAAGTAACTGCAGAGAGGATTTTTCTTTTTTATGTCTCTGCTCCCTCTTCCTTATTGCATCAAATGTTAATTATTGACCCTGCTTTCCTAGCCTTCATAATTTATTCCAACTCCATCTATAATTTTATATTCAATAAGTATAATTTGAATATGTTTCAAATACTGTTTGCTCGAACAGAGTACAACCTGTCCCCTACCCACTAAACAACAACAGCAATAGTTTGTCTATGTTTTAACGTGTCTCTGCACCCTTGTCAAAGTTTAGAGTAAAATTAGACAAAACTCTTTGTACTTACTGAGCAGAAAGTGCGTTTCTCTTTCAAAATAACTTCATTCCAAATGTTCATGAAACAAGGACTGAGTGCAGGAAGGAATAGGCATCTGCTTTCCTCATAAATCCAGAGAATCAAAGCATAGTACAAAAATCTTGGCTTTGACATTTGAGCTTCTTTTACAACTTCTTTTCTTCAGTCTCTTGCCTTGTTTTTTAATTACTTACTTTGTTCTGGTAGTATGAAGTCCTCAAAGCTGATATTGGCATGCAAAAGATGGAACAAATAATTTGATAAATGTTCAAGATTGTCTTTATTTGAATATATCTTCTTACATCTATGAAGAATGTACAAGTAGTCACAAAAAATGCACAGCAGTGAACTGTACAATTCATTTGTTAAGGCAGGCTAGACTGCAAGATTCAAAGCTATGTTGATATTTCAGAAGTACACATCTGCTGCAGTATTTATCAAAATTAAGCTTCCCCTTTCTAAGCTGACTCAAGAAAGTACTTTATAGTTCACAAGATCTTTGGGGAAAAACAAAGAAAACAAACAAACAAAAACACAAAATCAAAACCTTAGTTGATACCATGGGCTAAACTCATTCATTTATACCTTCTTTTTCCTTGGAACTTGGGAGAAGAACAATATGCATTCAACTTAGATGATATTAAGGCTAATTCTTAAAAAGACAGACAGATTTTCCCCTGGTTCTAAAAATTCTAATTTTTTTAGACTTTGCTAAATATTGCATGATGGAATTAAAGATTAGTTAGAAGGTTTATCATGTTTTCTCCTTTCATCTTTCCCTCTCAAGGACATGTTAATAAAAATGAGAGTAGAGAGTAGAATCACAGAATCATAGAAATGTTAAGACTGGAAAAGACCTCCAAGATCATTGAGTCCAGCCATTAACCCAGTCCCACCATGTTTCTGCACAACCATCTCCGTAAATGCCACATCCACGTTATTTTTTGAACATTTCTAGAAGTAGTGACTTTACCACTTTTCTGGGCAACCTGTTCCAATGCATGACCACCCTTTTAGTGAATTTTTTTTTCCTAATATCCAAACTAAACCTCTCCTGGTGCAACTTGAGTCCATGTCCTCTTGTCCTGTCACTTTTTACTTGGCGGAAGAGGCCAACCCTCACCTGGCTGCACCCTCCTTTCAGGCAGTTGTAGGGAGCGATAAGGTCTCCCCTGAGCCTCCTTTTCCCCAGGCTAAACACCCCCAGCTCCCTCAGCCTCTCCTCATCAGACTTGTGCTCCAGACCTTTCAACAGCTTCATTGCTCTTCTCTGGACTTGCTCCAGCTCTTAGTGTCTTTGTTAGTGTTATTATAATGTTAATCTTGCTCATAGTTATTGTTATTCTTGCTTAAATTCTCAAGGTAAGGAATAATTTTTTTAACTAGAATAAAGCATTTTCAAGTTTTCTGGTGAAAAGCAGAAATTTTATGAAATATACTGAAAAATGCTGTCTATTCAGATAAGTGTCTACTTAGTCTTTTTTGATAGAAAATATCCCTTCTGACCAAGCCAAAACCTCTGGAATATTAAGAAAATAATACTTGTCTTTATTCTTAGACTGTTTCTTTCCATACAAGCCTAGGCTATCACTGTACAGACACACCAGGGACATGTATATGTTACATGATGAAGGGGAGAGGTTCTGAGGAGATGGAGTAATTTTTCAAAATATGAATAAACAATTTTTCTTCTTGTGAATGTGTGTCCTCAATACAAAGTATTT
This sequence comes from Corvus kubaryi, assembly GCF_017639235.1. Taxonomy (NCBI): domain Eukaryota; kingdom Metazoa; phylum Chordata; class Aves; order Passeriformes; family Corvidae; genus Corvus; species Corvus kubaryi. The sequence continues at coordinate 39,583,015 of NW_024581137.1, forward strand.
CCATCCAATATCCTGTAACAGTCTCCTTTCTAATGTTACTGAAATACAAAAGATGTCAGAAGACTTTATCTGTGGCTCATAGTATGGTGTGGTGTAGTGTAGTTAACCCTGGCTAAATGCCAGATGCTCACCAAAGCCACTCTATCACTCTCTGTCTCAGCTGGACAGGGGAGAGAATATGAAGTGAAAGGCTTATGGGTTGAGATAAGGACAGGGAGACATCACTCACCAGTTACCATCACTGGCGAAACAGACCTTGACTTTGGGAAAGCACTGATGGTCTCAGCCTTTGCCAGCAGCAGGTCCGTCTTGGAGCCAGCTGGCATTTTCTCTGTTGGACACAAGGGAAGCTAATGGCAGCTTCTTACAGTAGCCACCTCTGTAGCACCTGCCTACTTCCAAAACACTGCCACACAAAACCAAAACATGTAGCATTAGTGAAACAGGAAGCACAGAGAAAATGTAAACCACATTTTTTTAGCAATTTAAAAAATTATTGAAGCTAAGTTTTCAGAGCAGTGCCAAGTGTGTGCATTCCTTATGACCAATTTTACTCTTCTGCAACAAAGAACACACAAGGAAATATTTTTTGCTGTTGTTATTTTTAGGGCCGTTCAAGCAGCAGTTTCAGACACAGATTTATGAAGCCTGGCAGTCCTGAGAATAACTGTGCAATTCTGGAATTGAGGATTTCTGAGCTTAGGATGTGCAGCTTCCCTAACATAAGGTCTTCCAAAGCATACAAGCAATTTTAAAGCCCATATCCTACCTACTTTCAAGAGGCTTTTTGATAAAATATCATTTAAATATTAATAAGGGTCACCCTTTTCATCTATGACTTCATCAGTAACAAGCTTATAATAGTGCTACCTCTCCTCCAGAACTTTTAGTGTGCTTGTTCAAACTCTTTATGAGAGGGACTCTTTGGACTTTGATTTGACTTGATGAAATGGGACCCAGATATAATAACAAACACAGGAACTGCAGTAGTAAATTTTAAGTAAACAGATGTTAAGTTTCTACATACTTAGAGACTTCTGATTCTAAACCAGTTTTTGGAAAAAAAAATATTTTGTATAACTGTGAAAACATAATATGTTCTTTGCAGAACACTTGGATTTTCTTGTGTACTTTTACCAAAAAATTGAAAACCAAATTAATTATCAGCACACTTTTTTGCTATTTAATTTTTTATGTTACTGAAGCTCCTGGAAGACTAGTGTCAGAATAAGGCAATGATAGATGTACATAATAGTTTGATGAATAGATTCTGCTGGACTTTATTTGTGAAGTACTCTAGTTTGTGAGTAGACTCTAGTTAAGAACATTCAGTAAATATTATTTTCAGTCATGTAGTAAAGCCAAACTGGAATGATTTATTCTTCCTGGAATCAGTGCTCAACTTTCAATGAGGCTTTTAGTTTTTTGCTCATGATGTCACATATTATATACAGGAATAAATCAGATATCCTAAACAGCAAGCAATATTTTTCTGTCTTTAATTTCTTCTCACTTCTTTTATGTAAATGTTGGTTTATGTGTTCATTTCTGCTTCCTTAGACATGACTGTGGACTATAGTTCTTGTAGGAAAATATCAATGATATTAATTGAAATTCCACATCTGGGATCTAGGATAGACTTTACATATCTGTTATCAATGAATGTATCAAATTCATCTGTATTTTCCAAAGAATGCCAGGGTAAGATATGAATTGATGCAGATACAATTGCTCTCTAAACAGTTCCAATCTTTCCAAATAATTATGCTACGTTTTCAGCCAGTTCAGGCAAACCACAATTATATGCAGATCATAAAGGATGGAAGGATTATTTGCCTTTCCATCCACATTCACTTTGAAACCCTGTGTTTATAAAATGTCATGAGAAAAGCAGTGCATTTACTGACCTTCCTTATGATTAGCTAAGCTGGAGTTTAGGGGCCAGAGAACGACTTTCTTCCACTGCATGGTTACCACAAAATAAGTACATCTGCTGTAACTTTAAAAGTGTGGATCCAGTAATGCTTTCCTAACCACCACAGATATGGCACACAGGACATTTCTCCAATTCTTGGCTCTTGATTCCTGGTGAAGTCACCACCCACAAAGTATTGTCTGTGCAAGTCAGACTTTGGCAGCAGGCTCAAGAGCTAAGGCTCAGACCCAAACCATAAGAGATATGTCAGCAAACAGTTTAACTTCCTTTTTGCTGTGTGGGTGACCAGAGCAACAGGAAGCCTGCTTTTATTGAATCCTCATGGAGAGTAAGTTCTCAAAGTCTCTTTCTTGAGGAAGAAATAAAAGGAGAGTTGGAACGGAACTGCTTAGGAACAAGCTCAGGAAAAAATAATTAACCTCAAAGATAAATAAAATCACATAAAGGTTTATTCACAAGACCACCAACTGCATGAACACCAAGTGTGGATCTCAAGTTAACCCTTAAACCTTCAAGAAAAGGTTTATAATAATCTGAGGTACTAGCAAAATTCCAGTGGTGAAATAAAAAAACAACATTCCGTTCTCAGTTTATAAAACTAAGAGGATCTTTCAGTTTGCGCTGATGTTCATACAGGCTCTACAATGTGTATATGCCTGCACCAAACCCTGTTTCCACTCTTGTCAATACTTTGGCCCCACAAGATTTGTATTTTTAGATTCATTCTTGAGCACCATAAGAAGTACATAATATTAAGTAACATGACAATAATAACTGAAACAATTCTTCAATGGATGTAAATGTTCTTCTCTCCATCTGTAAATGTAAAGTGGAAAAGCCACTCAACCGTACACCAATGTTTACTCCATAAATTAGGCAGATTTTTGCTCACGTCTTACCAAAAGGAAATACTTTGAAATAGAACTTTTAAAATTGGTTTGTGTTAGGCTTGAACAGTTTTTAATAATACCCTGGATCTAATTTTTCCTTTTACTTTTGAATTTGTTTCTAAACGGTCCTTCACAGAGTTAGACATTTATTGACCTTTATAAACTACAACACTTGACCTTGACTTTTTTCAAGCTCTGATTTGAAATTTGTGACAAAGCCCAGTCCTTCAAGTACCCGTTCTGTTTGATTGACAGTTGCCATTTTTGAATGTTCAAAGAATCATTTTTATAATCTTTATCCTAGGATTTCACATATTTAAATTTATTGGATTTTCCTTGTGACACTTAACACAGCTGATTCAGTTTTATTCTTTGTTATAGTCTTATTTTGCCCTAGTTTAAATGTTTTGATATTTAGGTTACTTCAGATCAAGCATGATTTTTTTTTTTTTTTTTTTTTTTTTTTTTTTTTTAATAAGTAATACCAACAGAGTCTCTATTATGTGAAACCAGTGATATGGGTGTTCTTTTTCATTTGTGTTTAGAACAACTCATTATTTTGGTTTTTGTTGGTAAGTGTGCCTTTCTTCCTCACTTTTTTTTCTTCATAAGATCTTCTGTGGAAAAATCCTACATAGTAGTCATGTGACATTTATCATCTGTCCTAAATATAAAATATTAAGGAAGATACTTTTTTGTTGGAATTCCAATTGAAATCAAGTGAAGAGGCTCAGAAAATATTATTATCTGTAAACTCTTATGGATGGACATCACTTTTAATCTTCCATCTTCAGAAATCCTAACTGCTCCAATGGTTGTGATTATATACCCATCTAACTGTTGGCCTTCAAAGTAAGTCTTGGAACATAAAATAGGATTATAAACTTTTCTTTCGCTCCTGGATATTTGAGAAAAAGAACATGAATTGAATTCCTTATAATAGAAGTCTGCCATAACTAACTTCTTAAAGCAGAAAATCTATATATCCATAAAATGTTAAAAAAATATATATGTAAATCAAAGTTTGAGATTTTCTGTACAGCATCCCAAAAGGTACTTTAGGTACTGCCACTTAAAAGTCTTCCTTCTTATAAGCAGGTGAGAAGCAAATAATTGTATTTTATTTATGTAATTATTTGCTTGTTTATTTTAATGTATTTAAGATTAGAGTTAATATTTTGGCTTTCATTTCTGTCAAATCAATTTAGAGTTTATTAAAAAGCCAGGAGAGGTGGGTGGCAGGGGCATGTGTATGCTTGAGGCCTGAGCCAAAATTTGTTCTCTGAACCATTTCAAATAGCTTTTACTCTCAAATAGAAATTATTACCTGTCCTTCAAGTCAATTAATTTAACCTTTCATCAGGTCAGCCCGAGCAAAGAGCTGAGTTTTCTGTATTCATTTGGCTCAGTTAAGCTCAGGAGAAGGGCATGCAAGAATCAGGCAGTGTAGCAGAGAAATCTCTCTGGTGGTGATACGTAGATGTGTTTCTAAACTGGTGAAACTCTGAGTCATTTTAGAACATTTCTAAAACCTTGTGCCCAAGTAATAGCGAAAAGACTCTCAGTCAGGCACAAGAAATATGATCCTGATTATGTGAACAATTATGAATAAATTAATTGCTAATACAGCCTCTAATTACTGCTAATGTGTTATATAACATAAGCAAGTCTAAAGGGTTATATTGTAAGCAGGTTCACCTAGAAACAGACAAGTTTGCAGTCTCCGGCCTTGAAGCATGCACATTTAAAAGGCAGCAAAGCACTTATGTAGTTTCTTTAGAATTTTATCTCTGTATTCTACTGGATCTTAGTGTTTTTACTCTCCTGTTCAAAAGTGAAACCCTGGCAGGGCAGGGATCCACCTGGAAGATGCCTACAACCTCATGAGACCAGTTGGCCCAGTCTCCAGCAGCATTTTATACATTTTCAAGCTGCTGTGCACCAAAGTCAATCACAATCATCACAGCTTTCCCACCTCTAGAATCATTTATTGTGCAAGCTTCCAGACAGTTCCTCCCACAATAACCACCCGGTGTCCTTATCTTAGGGCAAATCATATTGTCCATTAGAGACGCAAGGGGGAAGGAGGCAGGATGCCCACAAAGACTCAACTATAGACCCAATTATCTCTCATCACTCACAGACCTTAGAAATAACCACGGGATGTGTTCAGTTAATAATGGAAATAGGGCAATGCCAGTTACAGAGGTGGAGAGAGATAACCTGAAGAGCTAAAAATTAAGTTAAAGGTAGCACATTAATGATGATGATGGCAGAGGTGTAAATACTTATAAAATATTATTTTGTCCCGGTATTGTTCCTTACTGTGTAAGAGCTGAGGGAAGAAAGTAGATACTGTTTTTCCTTTCCATTTTCTTCTGGGGTGAGCCTGACTACAAGATTTTTCACAACTAATTTTCAGGGAAGGGAGAGAGGGCAAGAGGGAAGGGAGGATGGGAGGAAGGAAGGAAGCCACAGTGTATGCTGTCAGCTGGCTATGCTAAAAGCATGCTCATTCATCAAGATTTCCTCTTGTGCCATTCGTCAATATACAGTTCTGGCACAGGGCTGCTCTCTGGAATTTATAGTAAATAACTGCTGAGCCTTCCCTTAGTCTATTCAGATGTAATGACTTATGAGAAAAGGTGTGTCTGTTTGGGACTAAGTCTTAGTAGACATTGGTCACAATTGCAAACAGAACAGTAGAATTCTGTATCTTTAAACTTCTTTTTTATCCTGATACACTAAGGAAACAAATTAGTGCAACTACTGTTCTATTTGTCAGACCATGACTCTTTCTACCTAAATCTGTATTTAGCTGGTCTGTCAAATTTGACAAATCTTGACGAGAGAGAGATGTCCAAGATGTGATATCCCTAGAACAGTTTTTAAAAAAATAGGTACTGAAGAATGACCTGAAAACCTAATTTTTAGTCTCCCGCTGTCTTTAAGGCAAAATGGAAGCATGAGCCTCAATAGTTACCTATCCCTTTTGCCCTGCATGTATTTGCCAACACAAATCTCATGACACAGCGCTGTCTTGTCCAGCAGCACGTGCTCATGTGAGAGAGTTGAGATCTGAAAGAAACAGGCTAAAGGTGGAAGAAATCATTAAGACATGAGAAATGTAATTTTATTGAGTGCACGAAGGGATGGGAGCACATAGAAAACTAGGCATCATTAAATCCAGTGTTAGCAAAATATATTTTTATTAAATTTTCTAATAATCACAATATACAATCTAATACTTAGAGATACTAAAGTCTTACATAAAGACATAATTTAGAGAATAATGAAAATGAACGTTTTTATCACTTGTGCTGTATATTAAAAAAAAATATTTTAGAAAGTAAGTTCCAAACATTGGCTCATAGAAAAAGTCCATCAAGCAAGATATTCTCCTCTGGTTTCCACCTTTTCAGACAAGCAGAGGCAGGCTCAGACTCCTGCTGCTTCATAGCAGCTGCATGTCTCCTCTTGTACTTGTGCATGGGAAAACACCTGCAGACACAGCTGCTACCTTAGCCAATCATTTTTACTGGACGTTTTACCATATTGTAACACCCAAAAGATGGAAATCCCTAAAGGAAACTTTAGTTCTGTGGCTGGCAAGGTCACAATATATTATGATCTACCTTGAGGTCAAATTCAGGCCAAGAAAAGAATTGGCTTTCTTTTCCTAATAATATTGTTATTTTTTGATCCCATAAGATGTACTTGCAAAATGCTCTATCTTAAAAGTGGATGTGCCCAGACTAAACACAAAAAAGGCTTTTAAAAAGTCAGCTTTTACTGGAATCTGAATTAGAATACTATTTAAATTGAGAAACCTCAGTGTGACTAGGAACAATAGAGTAGAAACAAGAGCATTTACTCAGAGCTGTCCCCTTGACTACTTGTCCTCACAGATGTGTTCTCACTTCCCTGTTTGTTGTGGTTAACTCAGACATTTTCTGAGTAACTGCAAGCTTTGCTCCTTCTCCTTCTGTTCTAAAGGAACATCCCCTGGGCTCTAAGGGCCTGTCTCTTTCCTCTCCCTACAGTTGTTCCTCAGCCTTTTTAGGTGAACCACAGGCCAGCAACTTTCCAGTGTTTCCCTGTCCTGCCCAGCCTGATTTCATCTGCCATCTCTGCTCTTCTCCCCCTCTCTCCTCTGGCTGGTCAGTAGTTTCCCAGAAGAGAACAGCCTCCTTGCTCCATCAAGAGGTTCAAGCTATCACACTAAATAAATGAATTTAACATAAAGCCAAAACTTAATATGCATATTTACCTTTGGAAACAAGCAGGCTGAGATTTGAAGAATTTCAGTATGAAAATCAAGCACTGGATAAAATGGCAAGAATGGACAACAAATTAGCCTTGCATTATCCTATCACTGTTTCACAGCTCTCTACATGTCCTTGGTGCCCACAACATATCTTCTGGGCTTCAGTAGGCTAGGTCCAGATGTGGTTCTGATGGTGAGTTGTGGTTAATATCACAATATAACCAAAAAATTATACCATACAAGTTTTGGATAGAGAAAAATGGTACCATAGACTACTGAACTCTAACACTTATACTATTTCCCAAGACAAGAAAAAGGACAGAGAAAAACAGGCAGGAAACTTTTAGATGAAAAAACTGGAAAGTGTAAAGAGGAAGGTCATCAATTACCTCACAAAAAGAAGGATAAACTTGGGGTTATTCTTGTTTTTACATTAACAGTGTCAAAAAAAGTGCTGTGAAAAAAACCTGCTAATAAAAAAAAAACTAGCAAAAGAAATTGAAAACATCAATGTCTAACCTCACTCAAAAGATTGTAAATTATCTTATGCAAATAAGTTCAGTCTCCTTTTACACACTAGAGAGTTGATTACCTCAGGTCATATTTGAGAACATATATGTAATAATATAATATATTACAAACTTATTTACTCTAAAAGAAAAAAGGAACCAATGTACATCAATGCGATACATTTCTTATTATAATTATTTGAAGATATTTGTGAAATTTTGTTGTCTTGTCTTGGTTTTCAGCTATTTGGTGTAGAAGAATAAAGGCAGAGCATTGTACCAGCTTTGTAACAGACTGTTTCAAGAGCAGTAAAAAAAAAAAAAATCATCTGCTAGGAACTCTGCAGAAAAAAATATACATTTTTTATTCCAAATAGATGAAAAATTGCAATGTCCTTAGATGACGAGAAGTGGGTTAATGAAATCACTTTTTCAGCTATATAAAAGCTGACTTCAGCTTATATAAACCTCTCAGCGCTGTGGCTTTACGAAATGTAAATCTGCCCCTTATTGATACAGAATGTTTGTCATGGCTCCCTGCCACCTTGTCCCAAGTGCTGCCATAAAATCATCAGCAGAAAAACAGAACATAGCAAGGATTCTTTGATCTTACAGGTTTTTGGATACTGCCTCTGTCTGTTAGGGCTGTTGACCAGCAATGCAGGCTAACTAGGCTTTTGTTCTGCCTGGCAGTACATGCTAAAGGAGCATAAAGGCTGCTCTGAATTGTTCTATGTACAGTGATTCATTGCACAGTAGTGTTAACATCAGGGGAATAGTTCTCATTTCTTCATCTGTACTGCATATTCTGTGGCTGTAACCAAGAGAAGACTTTACTGAATGGATGCTGGAATGCTGTTAGAAATTTTTCTATCATTAGCTATAGCTTACCATATGTTATTAAAAATATGTGACATGTGAAAGATCACAGGAAAGATTTTGCTTCATCGAAGTGCCAAGTATAACAGTTGAAATTAGCTCTTCTATCAAACTAATTCAAATAAACCACACTTAGACCTATTATTCTCCTCAGTAAAAGTTTCAAGAATGCACTTGGAGTTCAAATTTCTCTTCATATCAATAAATAGAGTACTATTAAGTGCTGACACTTGAAGGTTTAAATATTAAGAACAGAAGTGATGATTTAGCTATTCATAATAACAATTGGGGGTTTTCCTGTTGGATTCTTTCCTTTTTTTAATTTGGTATTGTGAATCTGCAGTATGCCATGATTATAATCATGTTGCAATGCTAAACACTGAATACCAGAATTAAACCTTAGATTTGGGAGGGAGGTCCGTGGCAAGTTTGTGATCTTCCAATTAAATATGGGCTTGAACAGGCATACCTGAGGGTTTGAATTGTAATTGCATGGGAATCCTCGTTCCATCTTCTCCTAAATTCTCAAGTCTTCACTCTGTAACCATAACAACACTAAGAGAATGTGGAGCTGGAAGAAATGTTGTGATGAAATTATTTTTATTGCATCTAAAGTGTCTTAGGTTCTCATAAATTGTTTAAAGGTCATTCCTCTGAAGATTCCATAAATTTAACTCGATAACAAGAGACTAGAGAGAGAATTCCCCAAGCATCTGTGAAATTCACCTCTAATATCTGCAAATTAGGCAGAGACAACATCCCTACATTATTTTCTATGAGGCACACTGGCATGTGTAGAACTCATTGCAGAACTTAAGTCTTTTCTGGGTGATGTGCAATTCAGAGTGTAAACCACTGTCTCTCTGGCACATGGATGGCAAGCAAAACAGAAGTTTCATGTCTTTTTTGTTTGGTTTGGGGTTTTTGTTCATATAGGCATATGTTTAAAATCCAAGGAAAATGTTTAAAGAATGTGTTTGTGTTGATGTAATCTTAGCCTGTACTTGTGCACCTCCCTTGTACAACAGTGAGAAGCAGCATAAGATGTTATTGTACAGTGCTGTCCCCTGTGCAAGCAGATAAATTTGTGACTGTCTCAGAATGACAAAATGATTTATAATCTCCAATATATACAACAATCCACCTGCCAGGAGCAATGTCTGGTGTTGGCAGGCTCTGGTTAAAGCCGACCATTTCAGCTGATAAAATGAATAACCCAATGCTGAAAAGGGGCAGCAGAAAAAGAAAGAAATTTTTTTTTTTACTTTTTTTTATTATTTGTGACAAGTTTGTAGTTTAATATAGTCAAAACACTTCCATGATGTAAGCTTTCAAAATAACTATTTAATTTCACCTGGACATTGTAGATTCATTCATATGAAAGCTATTCACAGGGTAAACTGCAGTGAAAAGCAGATACATGAACTGACTGAAATAAATACCTCTTATTTCTTACTTAGCTATAGTGCAAAGTAGTGAGTATGTAGTATTGTTAGTATTATTGATTAAAAGCAATAATACCAAATATTAAAAACAAAACAAACAGAACTCTCCACCAAAAAACAAACAACACCCCAAAAAAAACCTCAAAAGAAACAAACAAGAAAAAAATTACCAAACAAAACCAAAACCAATAATAACAACAACAAACAAACAAATGAAATGAAACAAAAAAAGAAAAAACCCAACCCATAACCTAGCAAAAAACAAAGCAATAAAACAATAGTTTCTGTGATAAAACACAGGCACTGTAAACATATTCAGATCTTTTATCAGGTTTTTTACTAACACAGAACTCTATCTGTTCTATCACAGTGTTGTAATTCAAGCAAAAAGCTTTTTCTTCGGTGAAATGAGCAGGTCTCTTCTATAATTTATTGCATTATTTCCTAATTTTGCTTAAATGTGAAATCAGTGCTGATTTTGAAAGCAAAATAATTTTGCTACCAGCTGTCAATACAGCTGCACAGCCAGACTTTCTGTCAGGTCATTCCTTAATCTCTATTCAGCCCTCTAAAAGTTGCAGCTAAGGTCTATATTTGAGACACAGATATGTAAAACATGTTTTCCAGAGGTTTTGTTTCTCTATCTCTTTCTCTCCTTGCCCTCTTTCTCTCTATATTCTTCCCTTACTTGGAGTGCTCTTCAAGAGCAAATCAAACATCAGCTCCAAATGCACATTCCACAAAGAGCAAAATGGAAGGAGGGACAGAAGAGAAGCATAAGAAGGTCAAAGAAAGAAAGGCATGTAATATTGGACAAAAAGAAAAAAAAGAGGAAGAAAGAACTGGGAAACAAGATGGATAGGCAGGCTGGCACGAAGGACTGCTTCTTTTCTGTCAGCTGATTTAAGATAAGGTGTATCTCTTCAGAGAAATTTTTCACTTTGCTTCAACAGTTTAGGTGCTGCTGTAGGGATACAGATTTCTTGAGTAGGTTCATATGGCAAACAGTAATGTGTAATACTTCAATCTCCAAGGCTCCTTAGAGCCAGAGAAGGAGGAGATTGGTCACGTTTCTCACTAGAGAAATGCTCTACGTGCCAAGCACATCGCTTACAGTACCTGCACCAAACTTCCCTCAGCTGACAAGGTGCCAGCCCAGTGCTCACAGTATCCCATATTTTGATTCTAGTTCATAAAATGACTAATTTTCACTGCTTTATCCAAGCTTAAAATGATAAGAATATTTTATGGACAAAGCCATTTATTCTGAGGGTCGCTTTTTGCAAGCACAGCCCCAGAAGCAGTGGGCAGAAACTCAGTTGTAATTTGGGCTCTTATCTCCAGTCATCAGTGATCTGTGTCCCTACTGCATTGTTTCAAGTTGTTTCTTTCTCTGTTGTGTGGATGTCTCATGTCAGCATCAGTTAGAATTAAATCATATGTTTGCTGGTAGTTTGACCTTTAAGTAAAGTAGGGTTGAAATACTGGTTTTGTCCTAGGGAAAATTTTATTTTAAAAAAATCACTTTTTTTTCTTCTTAAAGAAATCTTAACACTTTTAATTTGTTTATTATCTAGCTAAGTGAATAGTCATTTCATTGCTGAATTTAGCAGCAAATTCTTTCTTCAGTGCCAGGAGTAGCTTCACAATGTGTCTCACTGGAGCTTTTAACTCAGTGATATAGTAGTGAAAAATCTGTTATCAGAAAACTATTATTTAGGAAGGTGGGGAAAGGTAGCATAAAAAAGAGTGTAATTGTTTAAATGGTGGATTTCAGGTCTGACCATCTGCTGTAGATACATACTTCTGCTTCATTGCTGCAGCTGAATAAATCTGTGCCATAAAACTCAGTGCATGTCACATACCAACCTTCAATAAATTCTGCTGGGGCCTATTTCATCAAAGTGTAAATGCACAAATGCAAATGACACAGTAAATACTTTCCATATAGGTCTGCATTTCCTTATGATAGGATTAAATCCCCTGGAAAATCTCTGTCATGTGCAAGACTATCAGACACTGGTCTGAAATAGAAAGAATTTTAGAGAAGCCACTGTTTTTCAGATCAGTGTAATTCTCATCAGAATAACTTCAAAATTTTATTTTGTTCTGAGGTGTTTAGGTTAGGAGGCAAAAAGAAATCAGGCAGGTCAGGCAAGTTTCAGGTACTGACAGAATTTCTTTAAAATTTAAATTCAAATTCTCCATGAAATATAAGCTTTTTCATGTATCAACTAATTTCAGAGAAGAAATATTTGCTCTGAAATTTTCCAACCTCTCTGTTTAAAATGACAGACGTTAGAGAAAGCATTTACCCTTCCCCAATGGAGAAACAGTTTGCCTGCACCTAACAGGAAGTCATTCACCAGCTGTCCATGATACAAAACTCACCTTCATGCTCTTAGTCTAAGACCAGAAGTTCCTTGTTTTCTGTTTCAACATTTAACAGCAAACATTAAGGTGTTTTTCCTCTTGCCTAGCTGTGAAAAAGTTAAATGTATCTATCCAATCTGAATTATTCATTGTGACACTGTTACAGACAATGGTAAAGGACCCAGTGAGTATTGGTCTTATTTCAGGTAGTCTAATTTTGTCCAGACTGTCTCTAGATACCTCCTTTCCCAGGTAGTTAATGTTAGAAGAATTAAGTTCTGCTCTAAACCTTTAAACTGGTTACCACAGTTTCATTGTGTTTCTCTATAAAAAGCAATTAGATACACTGACCTAGTCCTTCCTTATAACAGCTCTCCTATTCAACTCAGGCTGTAATTAGAACCTCTCATTGTGGCTATAAGAGCCATGAGTAATCAGTGTGTCATACTAGGGACCTGGGAGTAGCTCCCAGCACACACTAGGGAAAAGATACATGTAAAAGATTATGATGCCAATATATGAATTTTCTTCCAAATTGCCATCAGTTATCACATTGAGTTGAGTGCAATCTCTAAAGAGTTTCATTATCTGATTTAAGGAGCTCTCTGTAGTACATATCATTAAGTTCTTGGCTTCTAAGACTTGCTGTGGCAAGGACTCCCTCAGGTCAGTTAAGAATTGTGTAACAAATAGGTTCCTTATTATTAGTTTAAGATGTATTTCCTTTCAGTTTGATTGAATGTTCCAGAAGATAGACAGCAACACACAATTTTTCTTCCATTTACCATATATCATTTTGTTTACTTTCAGCATATCTGCTCCCACTCATCTTCTGTATAAATTAAATCTGATCTTTTCAGTCTCTGCCATATGACTTTAATCACTGTAATCTCTAAAGTCTTCTATCTTACTCATTATGCATACTGCATGCTTTTATGATACGAAGAGAGCCATTACTTTCCTTGAATAATCTATGAGGATGCATAGATCTTTTCTCAGAATACTTATAGCTCATTTAGGATCTGTTTATACCTCATATTGCTCTCCCTCATGTTGATTCATTTGTATTTGCCAGTTATGAATTTTAACAGTTTTCAGAATAGAAGCCATATCTAGGTCCTCAAATCCAGGCCTTTGTTATCATACAGAGTCACATCATATAATTCTATTCAGAAGTTTAGTTAGCTTTCTTTTATGACCAGTTATGGGGAGTTCTTGCTCCTCTCTACCTTGCAGTGCTACTGGGAGTTTACAGCATCTGGGGATCTTTGGAGTATGTGTGCAAAAGGATAACTACTTTCCTGAAGTAGAGTTTACTTCTTCCTTCATAATGGAATGAAGAGTTGCTGTTTTCATCAAGAGTCTAGTGAAGCTTATTTTGCATAGTACTGATTGCAAAGACTAGTGAGCAGAGAAACTTCTACACTGATATAGCAGAGAGATGTAAAGTCTCTGTTTTCTGTGAGGAACTAGAGTTGTGGTTTTGGTGGGTTTTTTCCCTTGTATCCTCCTACACCACTCCTGGAGCAGCCTGCACTGCAATACAGCAGCTGTACAGCATGTAGGCATACATGGCACAGCTCCCAAATAATGTCAGCACTCATGTGTAATGTTGCCCTTGTAACGTATTATAAACAGCAAATACACAGCAATGGCAAATCTGAGTTCACACAGAAGGTACTGGCTCACTGCATTGTAGCAGATTCATAAGAACAGTCTCTAAAGGATATTGCAAGGTGTACAGTCATGTTCAGAGGAATGTATAACTACAATCACCCATGTGTTACTGCCTCAATCTACATACTGTTAATACCATGTACACTAAATATTTGGCTGAATAACTTTTGGTCACTCTGAATGTACACAAGACATAACAGATTAGGTTTTCTGTATAACAGATTTTTCAGATGAAAATAGGAAAAGGAGGTGTGCTTGGATATTCTGAAATGAAGCAGTGTATCAAGCAGACATGTTCTTGTGGATTAAACCTGTCCTGACTGAACATGGAAAACAACAGAAACCTTGTCTGGTTTTTATTTTTCATTCCAAGTGAGATGAGCCACAACCTCAGGCACTAGATGCAGCAACACAGGCAATGCTAAGTTCTTTCCTCTGCATTACCAATATGTATATGGGGAATAGTGAGTTGGAAATACTGGAAGCAAATTTGAAGGGTTAACATTCTCCCTTCCAGGGTGACTTTTCCATAAGAACTTGCTAATAGCAGAAGACATTTTGTCAGGCAGGATAGATTAGGATGTGCACTGGGATGGAAGTATTCAAGTGCTGTTTCATCTGTCTTTCTCTGTTGCTCCTCCTGTTTCAACTATGAGGAGTTTCCTGTCTAAATGGATTGCAATGGCTGTATGTGTATTTCAGATAAGCTTAACACTTTTGTAAAATGTGGTGCTGCTAATTAGTGAAGATGTCATTAGTCCAAGGGAATTAATTGTACATAAATAATGTGGAATTTCAGCTTCATGGCTCAAGAGATAAGTTCAGAGTATTTTCAGAATTGTCTGTCTTAAAAATAAAATAGCAGAAGATTATTAAGGAAGCTCTTCAAAACCCCCATTATCTTGCTAATGAAGATTTAACACATAGACATGGTTGATCTGTACTCCGTAAGGTCCTTACACCACAACAGCATTGGCTGCTCTCATCTAGAGAGAAAAGTAATTTTCACTTTGAAGAAGCAACTTATCAGCCTCCCAGAAGTACAGTCCATGCACAGCAGTGGATGGGTAGTTAAGAGTGTTCTCCTTCATTATCTGGACTTCAAGTGAGTCATCTCTTGGGTGCATGCAAAGGCTTCTCTGACCTACCTGGAGCTGTTAGAGTAATTAAAGTTCATGTCAGGATTGATTTTCTCAAGGATTGCACAGTACAAAAGTGAAGTTTGACTTGCTTTCCTATAAAGATGCTTGGTATTATTACTGTTATTCACAGATACAGTTTTGCAGTAAGTCAAAGGACCAGGTCTGAGGGTTGAGACTATTTTATTGTGAATGCAAAAGCACAGAAATATGTATTCTGTGCCCTCAGTACAAACACCTAAGCAAACCTCATCCATCTCCTCAAAATCACTGTAAACTAATAGCATGATTGCCCTTACCACCTTTTTTTCCCAATATTTTTATTTTATTCCTCAATGAAAAGAGGGACTCTTCCAGTGTTGTATCAACTGCCTCATACTTCATGCATTGGACAGAGTGTGAAGCCTACAGGAAAAGTCAGTAGATGACAAGAACATCATTTCAATTCCCAGCTTACACAGCTGCAAAAGACTGTACAGGCAGAAGGCTCTGGGGAGTCAGACTCACAGAAGGGGGTACATGTACCTCATTTCTTAATAGGTTCTGTGTTTTGTCATGTAAGTTTTGCATAGCTTCTAAAATAGTTTGATTGGCTGGTTATTGCCTGCAACGGTTTCTGGATTTTGTTAAATGTAAAATCATATATAGTGGTATAGCATTTTCAAACCTGTAAAAGATTCTCAATCTTCTGGATTTCTTACCAAAACCTCCAACTACTCTATAGAAGACCATACCTAAAATATTTGTTTGTTTTGAAAGTATCCCTCAGCTTTCTAGTAGAGTGAAATAACTGGAGTAGTTCGATAAAAAATATTTATATTTTATTTGCCTTCATATTGTAGAACTGTTATCTTCTCTAATCTAAGTTACTGGCAGATATTGGTACCAGAAATCTCATTTTATTCTCTCCTCTCAAGTTAGAGAGTGATTTCTCCACCACAGCTATCACTGTAATCAGCTAGAGTTTCTACAGATGATAGATATAAAAGGAAAAAAATCTTGCAAGACATCTATGAAACAAGATTGTTTTGAATATTTAAGACAAACTTCCCTGTATTCTGGGCACAGAAATGCTTGGCTTCATTAAAAGCCAGAGGCAATGTTTGTATCATCTGAGAGCCAAGGATATTAATGAGCAATTTTCCCATGTTTTTCTTGGACCCTCACTGAAAGTTGCAGGCTTCTAAACTAGCTGTAACTATTACTTTTTCTTGTCTTTTTTCTTTTTTTTTTGAGAAGA
This sequence comes from Corvus kubaryi, assembly GCF_017639235.1. NCBI lineage: Eukaryota > Metazoa > Chordata > Aves > Passeriformes > Corvidae > Corvus > Corvus kubaryi. The sequence continues at coordinate 39,599,370 of NW_024581137.1, forward strand.
TGGAATTTTGTTAGTAACAAAAAAAAAAGAAATCTTATAAAGAGTTGAATGACTCTCCAAATTATAACTCAGATTTTTTGAGCAGTCTTATATCTTACCTCAGTGGCAGGGATGATTGCTAAGATCCCCTGTCAAAGTTAAAAAATAACAGATAAATTAATGTGTGAAGATACATGTGGGAGCAATTAACCAACTGATACACTCACTCTTCAAATTTTTTTGTTGTTTAGCACTCCTTTTCTATCCTGGTCTTTAAGGTTAGCTATGTTGTCTTTACTATCTTTGTCTTTTTTTTGCCTTGACTCCTCCCTCTCCCTATAAAATAGTTCCCATGCTTCATGCTTTACAATATTTTTCCCATCTATTTGTTTTTGAATTTGTCCTTATAGCTTACCAAGAGATATTATCCAGAGATAATATCTGGATATAACTTATCCAGAGATATTATCTTTGCTCCACCTTAATCCATTTTTACCCCCCTTTTTTTCCCAAGCAATGTCGGTGACACTTATGGTAACAACCTAGATGGACACAGTGGAAAATCATTTCACTAGCCAAAATTGCACATTGATAGTCTGACATCAGATTCCTAAGTGGTGTGTGTCATGTAGCATTCAGAGATTTGAAGAGGAATGAATGGCCAACCCAAGAGAGTTTGTAGCTGATTATAAAACCTGTGTGTATAGGAAGACAAACTAAAAGATGCTTAACTTTTTTACCCACGATTCAAACATAGCATGAATACGTGGAAATATTCCATTAATAAATGGAAGTGCAGCATATGAATATATATTTAGATATTTCTGTGTAGTAGAGCTTTCCTGTACTCCTACCAGGACACACATCTGCTTCATGAGAACTACCTCTTTGCAGCTCTGAGGTGGGTTATGCCCTGGTGCCTCCAAACCAGCAAATGGCACCTCTCATTGCCACTCTGAGTAGTGCTTGTGCACAGCTGCAAATCTGTTTTCTTATTCATTCTTTTACAGTCAGGTAAGTTCTGCAGTGACAAGAAAGAGGCCAATTTTGGTTAAAAGCATATCTAATTCAACAGAAAATCTGGCAAACAGGGAGAAAGGAAATTATACAATTGAAAGCAATCAGAAAATTCTTTTGATGGGTGATTACCATCAGATTGCAATGTTTCTACATGGATCCACAGAGCCTGGTATGAGCACAGCTGCAATTTGACATTTTTATGTCATCAGTCTGCATAAAAAAGCATCTTATGAATGACATGATTTTTTGTAGTATGCTGAAGAAGGAGGATTGAAGATATCAGGTATTTTCAGTCACTGAATACGATGGGTGTCCAGATCAGCCAGAGCTGTCAGCTGAAATTATACCTTTTTTTTTTTTAAAGTTAACATGTCAGAATATGCTACTGGCTCCAGTTTCTAAAGCTAAGATTCATTACTATATCAATTACTAACCTTGAACAAGATAACCCTTTAACCACAGAAAACCCATCTGTGGGGTAAATGGGTTAAGTAAAATCTCTCCCTGCCCACTGCATTTGAGTAGGGCTGGTACTTCCCTTATGCCATTGTCTCTGGCCACAGTTTTTCAATCAGACATTGAACTGCAACAAATTGTGCATCAGTCTCTTTTGGTCTTTAGTGAAGTCACCCTCCTGTCATGTCTGAAACTGGGATATCGATCTGGTTTCTGACATGCCCTGATCCTTCAAGGATTCTAATTGTCACTGCAGCTGCAGATTCTTGCTGCTCCTATCATGCCACCCTCCCTCTCCCTACATCCACCACTCTTAAGTCATTTTCTGGAAAATGAAGCACTCGTCTCCTGAAATGCCTGGTTTAACTCAGTGTGCAACTGCTAGGGTAAGGCACGTAGCCAATACCTCGTGCTAAACTATGGCAAATAGCAGGAAGTCCTCTCTCACATGTTCAAGTTAAATAACATTAATTTAAAGACTTAATTGTGTATATGTGAAGTTTCTCACTACATATTTAAGGAGAGGAAACCACAATTTCAAAATTACATTTTAAAAATTGGTGACTATGGAAAAAAATTGTGGTGTTGCAGTTAGAAAGCATCTCGATATACATTCCAGCCCACATTAATAGTTTGTGAAACTGTAAAGACAGAAATCATAAGTGAAATGAATTTTCCATGCATTTGACATTAGTAGGACTGAAACTGGACTACTACCATCACTTCTTTCTGATGGTCCCTTCTAAAAAAAGTTTAAAATTTAGGAAGCTCATACATTACCAGCCATACATATATAATTGGAAAGCTGGTAGAAGTCATTCCATCAGTACACTCAAGGTGGAGTTCCATCATGTGGGGTGCCTGAAATTCAGATGTCGGTATGTGGCCATCCCCCTGATAACCCTTTACACTGCAGCCAGTTTGAGATTCCCCAAACCACATGTGTCTCAGCAAAGGCAGCTGACCCTCACCTGGGTGTCCAGGGTCCCTTCCTTCTGGTGGAGAGAGAAGGCCACAGTAAAAGCAAGTAGACAAAGGCTTAATCGAGGCAAATTGAAGTGACAACTGATACAGACCTTTCTGATTAATGTGATTAACCATTAAGCAACAAGTGTAAATCAAAAGAGCAAAGCTTGTGTCAGATATTTTGTATTTTGGTCACTTCAAATCAAGACTGGATTTTACCAAACAGAAAGTTAGGAATAATTTTACATGGCTCCAGTCAAGTGTAGCTTTGGCTTTGACGAGGCATTTTTTGGAGAGGTATCATTTTTACAAAAAAATGGAAAAACAAGAGAGGCAAATTAGGTGATGAGAGAAAAACATCTTTCTCATATCTAATTCTGTGTCTTTCTCTACATTAGGGTCCCAGTTCCTCAACTCGGAAATGTATTTAGCCCTCACCTGGGTGATACAGGGAAATTAGTCAAATTTCTTTTGCTGTGAGAGAACAATACGATGGCAATATGGACAAGAAAGCCAATTCTAGTCTTTGAACTGAGTTTTATTTTATTTTCTTCTCTTCTAAGTTTGTTTTGTGTATTTCTCACTTACATTCCATTATATTAACTTTGATGCTGCTCTTTGTGATTCCCGGATAAGCTTTAGTCTCTGGCAAAAGTGCTCAAAACATTGGCATTTCCTCTGTGCTCATCACTGTTTCTGATCCTTTCTTCTCTCCCTTTTTCAAAAATTCCTGTTTTATTCACAGATGTGGAAAAGGATGGAAAGGAAACCGTTGCCACATAAGTCTTCTTCAGCCTCCAACTTCAAGTCTGCTACAAAATGGTAGGTCTGTAAAAAGAAATATCTTTCAATTCATTCTTTGAGTCCTTCATTTTACTTATTTCTGTCTTTGATTACTCTTATTTTGCAGATATTTGGATTGGATTGGGTATCGGTTTCTTACTGATTAAAATTACAGCTGCTGCCTTATATTTTCTTTTGAAGACGAAAGTGCCAGAAAAGTAAGTGAAACTTTTATTTTGCGTATAGCAGACACAAATATGGCACAAAGCAATGGCCAACTGCCCAGTCTCATTGGTTTCAACTTTTAAATCTTCCCTGAAGACAATTTGTCTTCGTATGCAGCACTAAGCAGAAAACATAACTTTGTGACAAAAGCTGACCTTAGTGGACCCAGTCTGGAAACAATGAGCAATGGCTTGATTGCCTAGAATGTTTTGATTGGAGCATCGTATGAGTACTCTTAAATTATAAAATACAGAGGTTTTTAGGATATGCCTTCAAATGACAATTCACTATTTCACAGATGTATTTACAAGCCCTTCCTGTCATGCCTCTGATAAGCTCTGCTTTTTCTCTCCTCCCTAATATAAGAGGTTCTTTTTGTTTGCTTTTCTCTAACTTCTGTATTGCTTCACACAACTCCTGTTGTGCGTTTTCTTGTCCATTTTTGCATTGCTAGATTTTCCTCACCCTTCATTTTCTTCTCCAGAGTTCATCTTCAAAGCTGTCTCTTTTCCTTTAAACTTGTTCTCTGCTATAGACTTTCCTCTCTTTGGGGATGTTGTTATCTCCCAAAGTATCTACTAAACTGTGCAGACTCCTGCCCGGACATTATTGCTGCTGACATGTCTCCTATCTCTGCATGCTCCCCTGACAGGTAGAGCTGTCTATGGACACAGAAGCAAAATGTTGAAGCAGGAACCTTTATTGGTTGGGCTTCTGTTAATTGAGTGCATAGCTTCACCTGCTTTCCTTACATCTCCTTCCTCTTCTTTAAAGCAGGAATAACATTTCCTTATCTGATTTCATGTGTCTTTAAGATTTAATTCATTCACATTAATACAACCTGCTAAGGCACACATATGGAAAAGCACTTCAGAATTGCAAGATTACTTGTATTGTAAGAGCTGCTGGATTTTGGGTTTTTTTTCGTGATTTCAGTAGTTATCTTGGGAAGAAAAAGGTTAATTTCTCAAAACATATTTGATGGTGTTTTAATTTAAAAATATTGTTTTTTCTTACACTACTTCTCCTGTGCTCTCAACACTTCCTCCTACCTTTTTCTTGAATAAATGTCTACTTAAAGGTTACTGCACTGCCATTCACATCTCTTTTACCCACATATCTGTATTTAAGGAATATTTCTTCTTCTCTTGTAATTATATGCTTAAAAAAAGTAGTCTTTTTTTTACCCTGTTGCAATATGATGCTACACAATATGGTCCTATTAGGTATGTATTAAAACAGGGATGAATGAGGATCTTCTTAGTATGGCTCTAAGAATATACCACAGCCTTGATATGCAGAGAACTAGAGCTGTGAAAGACAGGGTTGGACAAGCTTACAGAACAAAGCTTGAGGTCTTGATTGTTTTCTTTGGAGTTTCCATAAAGGTAAATTATGATGATGGAAATTTTTGTGATTACAAGTTTTGTCTATTAGAAACTGAGATTGTCAAATTATTTTGCCCACACTACAAACGTTTTTATTTCTCTTGTTTTTAATCACAGTTGACTCAACATGTAAGTTAAAATGCTTTTTATAAGCATCTTGCTAAGAAATAATCTAGCTAATAAATGGCAATTTGTTTGAAATTGTGAAAACAATGAAATCCGAAACTTTGAATTTGAGAAGATAAGCTCATCCAGGCAGTTTACCTCTTCCTCTTCAACTACATAGTGGCTGCCATGATTTGGTATACAAAAATCACAGCTGGAAACATAGTAGTAAATTAAAGCAAGTTATTCCTGAACTGCTTAATCACTAACCAGAAGGGACCAGTCAAAATGCAGCCAATGGTATTGTACTGAAGTTTGGATCTTTAGGATAAGACTTTATAATAAGAAGTGATTTGTGTTTGCGTAAGTCTGTAAAATGTACAATGTGACAGCACCACAAAGAGGAGTGAGACTTTATTCCTAATTTTTTTTAAGGGATTTGATGAATGAGAGGAATTTACTGGCACATAAATGATACTGTCCTACAGTTAGTTTTCTCTTGTGTCTGCTTTTAGCCCTCCTGACCCATGTAGTTTTCTTAAAGTCATTAGGCACTAGAGTCACTCTAGGGAAGCTGCCTCGCACTTGAAGCTGTATTTACTACCTTTTGATAGATTTATTTTCTAGCTGTTTTTATGTAATTTCTATTAGTATCCTCTTGTTTTACTGGTATAGACCCACCCATGCAGGCATTGGCAGGTGGCTCTCCAGAGGCACATTAGGAGTTGTAGGTGCTAGCTCCCACAACATCTTAAAATGGTGTGCAGGTCCATCTAAGTCTCAATGGAAATAGTACAGAAATGTGCACAAGAGCTGGAGAAGTTCAAGAGTCCAATATAACTCTTTTTTTTTAATCATAAAACCTGGTAGGAGGCAGTAGGGGTAGGCTGGGGACCCCTCAGGCAATTGTCGGTTAGAAATTTGTCACTAACAGCAGTGAGAACCTAATTCACATTTGTCCCTCTTCTTCTTCTCTAGAAACATTAATAGTGCCTTAACCCTTCCTTTCAACCCAGAAAGGATGCCTCACTTCCCCTTTGCTCTGTCCTTTTCCATCTCCTTTGCTGAATTTAATTTCTGATCTCCAGGCTTTAAAGGCTCCCGTTACTGAGCGGGAGTTATTGGAAGTCACCATGTAAGTTTACTTCCTGATGGACAAAAGCAGCCTTACATGGCTTGGCAGCAGCGTACTTCATTACCATGATGGCATTCAGATATGCCAGATACTTCCCAGTCCCCAGCTGGGGATATGTGAACCTTTTGTAACCCAGAAACCCCAAATCAGGGAAGCTTATGAGTTTCTCTCATTCCTGTTTGCACTATAGAGATGATGTTTCCTAATCCAGAAGGGAAGGCTGCCAGTTACTCCACTCCATCAGTGACATCTGTCCTTATTGACCAAATAAAAGAAAAACTTCATTTTAGCTTCCTTTTTGTTGCAGCTGCCTTCTAATGCTTCATTGTAATTTGAAATATGAGAGTATGAAAAGTAATTAACTTTCTGCCCAGCCAAGCTATGCCTTTTTGCTGTTGCCTCCAAAGCAGACAACATCCCTCGTCCTTTCAGTTTGTTTTTTTCCTGTTCTTGATCTGTGCCATCAGCTACAAGGCCAATGTACCACAGCTATTATCAGTCTTGTCAATCTTAATGAACACAGTACATTAAATTTTCCAGAGCATATCAGCAATGTATCTTGTCACACAAGCAAAAGAGTGAAAAACTGAGGTGTTCCAAGAAAGTATTTTAAAATGATAGAAAATCATGGGAAGAAAGGGCCCACAGAGGCCATTTTTCATCCTGCCACATCACAGACTCAATTGTATCACTCCTGAGTTTGCATTTAAAAACCTCTATGAACATGAATTTGATGGCATCCTCGGGCTATATTGGTACCTTGGGTAGAAAGAAGTTTACAGTTAGAAAGTTGTTTTCTAACTACTGATATGTCTGTTTATAATTTCATTCCTATTCCCTATGGACAATAACAGATCATTCCCTTCCTCCTTGTAGAAGCTTTTTCTGTTCTTGAAGGCAGTTGTCATGCCTCCTTACAGGCTGCTTTTTTCAGGCTAAAGAAGCTCAGTGCTTTTGCCTTTCTCCATAGTTAAGGTTTACTTATAATTATGATGATTCCCAGTTGCTCTTGCCAGACTTTCTGCAATTAGGCCATACCCTTCTGGAGGTCTGGTGTGGAGGAACGGGTGGTGTATTCCAAGGGAAGCTCTCCAAACAGATTTGAAGGGCTGCCAGAGGTCATTGCTGGCTGTGCCTCTCTTCCTACATCCCAAAGTGATAAACAGAATGATAGTATAATGACATTTATTGAATCATTTTCAGCTTGTGAACTGGAACAGAGACAGATACAGTTCATGTATAATGGGAGAAAAAGTGCAGTTTTATGGGAAAAAGTAAACCAAAATTTGGAAGCATCAGCCATAACTGTTGTTTGGGAATTGTTGTATTAGTCTAATGCTGCTACTCAAATCCATTCATTCTTCTGCAGAATATTTTTGTTCTGAAGGATGAGTACTGTAGTCAGAAGTCTTCAGTTTTTCTGAGATGTACATCTCATGACCACCACACATAGGAATGATTGCATAGAAACAAGAGGAAACATGCTGAAACAGAGCCAATCCCTGTAGTCTGTAGCCTTCAAGATCACTAAGATGAAAGTTGCAAAGGACTGATTTAAAAAAAATATTCCCTAAAATGACTCAAAAGGTACAAAGTACAGACTTAGGAAACCCAGACAACATATTAATAGTCGAATCAAACATCCAAGTGACTTGTACATTATTTTAGATGCAGCTTTTGGAAAGTCTCTCCTTGCATCATGCCTCCTTTTACTTTCATGGGATGTGCAAAATATAGCCTACTTCAGCAAACCTAAATTTAGCTGAAAAGATTTTAAATACACTTCAGAAATTAAGATCTTGGGGTTTAGTTTCTGTTTAGAACTGGAGCTTTAGCACATCGTTAAAATTTTTTTTAAGGATTTATTTTAATTAGTATTTTAGTTGTAATTAAATCTTTGGCCCAGTAGGATTTTGTCATTGTTATGAACCACATGATAAGCATTCCTCTAGTACTGTATTTCATGAAAATCTGTGTCTTTTATAAAAGATTTGGTTTTTCTTTGGAAGGTACATTGAAAAGTACAAAATTATGAGCTCTTGAATTAAAGAGAAAGAAATCTAGATATTTAATTTTCCATTAATAAGAATTATGTTACTCAGCAGTCTGTTTATACGCTGGTGGGTATTCTGTGGAGCATACAACTTCTTCCTATCTTTGTGAAATTGTACTGGAGAAACCTCTGACAAGACAGTAGTTTTTGCTACTAAAGAATGCAGACCAGCTTAGCAAACTATGCCTTATGTTACCTCAACCCAAGATGATTAATCCTCTCCTTTCCTATTGTGGTATTTCTGGTTATGTTAGAAAACCCAGTTCTCTCTAAACTACCTTACACACTTATTTGAGTATTTTTCACTTTTTTTAACTTTTTTTTTTTCCTTTTTCACTGCAATTACCACTTCATCCAATTGATAGATTCCAGCACTTGTATAAACGTGATTAAATTTTCACTTGCATATTCTTTAAGGTCTTTTAAGTAATTTGAAAACATTTCTGAAATTTTAAGGATAACTATTGATATCCCTTAGAAAGAATTGCTTGCTGCATTCACAATCAGGGAGTAACAATATATATGTTTGTATAAACATATTCATATGTATGCATCTATGTGTTTATATATGTTGTGTGCATGTGTAACATAAATTACGTGTAAGTTAATATGCTCAAGGTGACTTTCAAAGCCCTGCTTTGGCAAAAATGTTCTTAAGAACAGGAGAGAACTTAGGAAGGCTCATTTTCCACCTAAGTTTGTGGTGCATAAATTCAAGCAGCGCCCGTATTTTTGGCCATAAAATTCCCATTATCCCTAAGATTAGGTGACCAATACATGCACATTTCATGATTCAGATCTAGAGTGGGGGGGCACCTGAAATCTGCTGAATTAAAAATCCATTTTAATGCTTGAGACATAGACAGGACTGATTTCAGCACTAAGCACAGCAACCACAAACACGCTGTTGGAAGAACTTGGCCAGCACTGTTTTTGGTGCCCACAGTTTGGCACAGTATCCTTCTGGTTAGTTATCCTCCTTGTAGAGGAAGCTGGAGATCTGTGTTCAGCACTTTCCTGCCCTCAGGACAGACCTAAGTTCTCAGCACGTTCTTGCCCAAAAAAGCTGTATATAGGTCTTGCACAAACTGCTTCAGTTGAATGGAGGAGCAAGTGATGAATCAGACTTGTCCGTACCCTCACCGTTTGCTATTGGCACAGTAAGGGTGCTTCACACTGAGGATTGTGTGACTTGGGTTGCCCTTTGGAAGTGTCTTGACTGACTGTAAGCAGAACTGATTTGTTTAATTCCGTATCATGCTTTTAGGCCATACAGTTGGTTTGTGATGTCTAAATGAGACACCAAAATTAAGGCATGCAAGTCTGGCCCTTTGGGCACTTGTTTAGAAGCAGAGCCAATCTCCTTGAAAACTTCTCATCTGAGTTTGCTTCTGGCCTCAGATTTTGTGAGCCATGCTTTCATTTTAGAGTAAAAAGTAAATTTTGTACACATTTTCTGGAATTTATTCAGGAGAACTGGGATGCAAATAAAGGCTTAATATATAAATAATCTAATATATCATTGCTTCACTAAGCTAACTAAATGAATCAGAATATCATGATTTATTACAGTTAAGATAAAATCAAATTAAAAAATCAACAGGTTCAAATATTCAGCCCTCCCCATTGTTGTGTCAGGTAATCAAAATAAATTATGAGACTGGCATTAGAAGCAATTACTTTCTGACAGTCTTGTGAAAAATTTTAGGGAAATATGTCTGGTTTAGACTAAAACCCAAACTTAGTTTCTTGCACTGATTTAATTCATAAGGTAGAATATTCCTGTACCTTACTTGTGTTCTCCTCCCAAGCAGCCATTCTGGTTTTCATTATTTGCAAAAGAAATCATTCATTGTGTTCTCCTCTGTGGTTCCCACTGAGGAGCAGCTTCCCTTCCCAAGATCTCCATGGGCTGTGCTCCTGTGACTACTCTTGTCCCCTCAGTCCTGCCTACCACAGTAAGATAGAGCCTGTCTATCAGCTTCTAGGGAGACACTGCTTCAACCACCTGTAGGAGCAGCTTTGGAACAGAAACACTTTTTAATACAAGAAAATTTATTTCTCCATCATGAAGATTGATGGGAAGCTTTAGGGAAATTTTTTGTCTTAGAATACTGTACATGCACAGATTTCTATGTACACAAGGCATATGCTCTTATTCATAAAAAAAACTGTGGAAAAAATCCCAAAAAACTAAATGCATCTCTTCAAAAGCAAAGATTAGCTTCTGATTCATTCTTCAGTAATTTTAACTAATACATCTGTTGCTTTTTATATAGTATTGGAACAGCTTTGATGGTTCTGGGCTTCCCACTACAAGACTTTGAGGTGCTGTAGTGTCCAGAGCAACAAAGATGGTGAAGGGTCTAGAGATCAACTTCTGTGATGAACAGTTGAGGGAGCAGGAGGTGTTTAGCCTGGGGAAAAGGAGGGTCAGTGGAGACCTTATTGCTCTCTACAACTGCCTGAGGTAGGAGGTTGTGGCCAGGTCAGTCTCTTCTCCCAGCAACAAGTGACAGGACAAGAGGACACGGCCTCAAGCTGTGCCAGGGGACTTCAAGTTGGACATCAGGAAGAATTTCTTCACAGAAACGGTTGCTAAGCATTGGAACAGACTGCCCATGGAGGTGGAGTCACCAAACCTGGAGGTGGAAGGGACTGGACATGGCACTTAGTACAGCTGACAAGGTGGTGATCAGTCAAAGGTTGGACTCGGTGATCTTAGTGCTCTTTTCCAACCTAAATGATTCTGTGATTTCAAGCATTGTGGAATACTGGCAACAAGTCATCTATAGGGGAAAAAAATTTAGATCTAGGCTGCAAATTCCACCCCCATTCTGCTTAACTGCACACGTCATAAGTGCTTCCAAAAAAATGAGGATATGTGAAGACCTCTATCAGGAAAGCATATCTTTAAACCTCTAGATGGGGTAATGGACATGAGACCCATAAATGGCAAAATTAGTCCTATTAATCTATTAAAAATTGTTTAAGGCATTGTGTTAATGAAAATTTTGCATTTCAATACCTCAAGTGATTATTTATTCCTGGCATTGTAGCAAAAGATATGGGTAGCTTCTATAGCTTTAAAACTGATGCTGATGATTTTGACCCAAAATACAAGTTCTTTTCCAATTAATTGCAAAGTGGAGTACTTATAACAAATAACTAAAATGTTCTTGAACTTGGAGCCGAAGACCATGTTAATAGCTGAGTTTCAATGTGATAGCAAAACACAGAAAGAACATGATCTCATCCCTTGCACACAAATTATAGCAATGCAACTTTTAAGGTAATATGTTATATTTAATATATAGCACTATACATGTATTTTATTAATACTAAATAGTTCTATGCACATCCAAAAGCATATATATTTTTAGGAGCAACAAATGGAAAATTATTATTTTAACCTAAATATTATTTATACAGAATATTGGTTCAATTTCATTAATTTCAGTAGAACTCAGTTGTAAATGTATTTAGCCACCTACTTTTTTGGAGTCCAGTCTTTTCAACCTTAAACTGCTTTGTTCTTTGACAACCTGTGTGATATAGTGGGTGTTTTTCCTCTTTTTTTTGTTTGACTTCTCAAGGAAAGTGCAGGAAACTGCTATTTCTTCATTTGCCAATCCATTGTACAAAGACCTTAGTTCATCTGGGAAAGTAAAGGTAAGTAGCAACAGCTGCTTCTATATGTGCAGAAAAATGTGAGGCTGTAGTCCTCAAATAGTTTTCTATTAAAAGAGTGTAGTCCCTCAGTGAATGCTATTTAATAAAAGAAGTGAGAATTAGAAATTGACTCAGTACTCAGATCAGTTCCAGTGCATTTTGAAAACATGGGAATGTTTGAAATCAGTTTTGACAACATTTCAATATTTATAACTATTATGACTATGGGCTGGTGATTCGGAGGAAAAAAAAGGTGGTTTGGATTAAATATTTACCCACACACAGATAAGAAGAATCTCAGTGGGACTTGTCTCCTTTTGTATCTGGGAAAAAAACAAACAAGCAAACAAAAAACCAAGAAAAACCATCCAAAAAATCAAACACACAACAACAGAAACACACCAACAACAATAAAAACACAAAATGCATAATTCAGCAGCCAAGCTGCCTTCCCACACTCACTTAACTTTAATAAAACAGTTTAGAATCCTTCCCAGTACCTTAAATGTACATCACAATTCCCATCACTGTAAAATTCACCTTGACACTAAACAAGTGAATGGTCACAGATTTCCCTAGTACCATTTGCTGATCAGAATTAAGAGACTGATAGAGTAACAAAGAAATTTTTGAATAAATTGTGTATAGAAAAGTGAACATATTGCAGCAAAAGACTTAAAGGCAAGATTTAATTATCAAATTACAATGATATCTAAAATTCATGTCTTACATTTAACAAGAAATAAATGATTGACTTAAAATGAAGATATCTCTGGTATTTTGCTTATAATTTAAAATAATATAGACAAAGAACCTTGGAGTATTTAAAGTATCCTTCCTGCCCTCATTTTGATACTACCCTTATTAGCATTGGAAGAGCTAGGCTTGGTTTGAAATAGAAAATAAAACTTCCTTGTTCTTTGCACAGTCAATAATATAAGATTCTACTGCAGCTTTGAATAGGATTAACTATGACATGCCATTTACTTTCTATAAAAGGGTCCTTACACCTGATTTTAGAGACATTAGATCAAATGAATTCACTTTTAGGTTGGAGTTTGTGAGAGCTCCAAGTTGGAAACATTCCCATAACAATCATGTCCAATTTATCAGGACATTTTTATTTTAGTAAAAATAGATTCCTGACAGGCTTCATTTAATAGCAAGTTGAAAAACAGAAGCACAGAGTAGGGAGAGACATTTTCATGGAAGACGGCCCCAGGCATTGTGATTGAAGTCCAGCCATGTATCAGAATTTCCTCTATTTTCTCTGAGACTGGGAAAATACATGTTTACACTAATTCTTCTTTTTAAAAGAAAACAGGAATTATGAGTTTTCTCCAAGTCTGGTGAGACTTAAATCTGAATGGTATACCATCAATCAAAAGATATGACAAACTGTGAGCAAAAGCTCTTATCTCGAGCTGAATACTCACAAGTTATGCACTTGTGGGAGTCTCTCGAGTTTCATAAAGAACAATTCTTCTGAACCTTTCTGAACACCAAAACCATGTGGGCTTAGCATAGCTACGCTCTTGCTCATAATACTGCCTCGTCATTTTGGATCCATAGAGTGTGCTACCCAGGCACCACATGGCAGAATATATTATTTTCAGCTCACTAAAAATATTCTGAAGCAGTTTTTGTCTTTTTATAGCCTCCTGGGTATGCCACCTCGCCTGCCGTTCAAATCAGTGTTTCTCCATGGCATGAGGTATGTAATAACACATTTCTAGGGTATGTGTTGGGCTAGTAAAGGAAGTTCATTTGCAGAGGAAAGGGAAAAATATCGCTTAAAGTCAATGGTGTATTGCTACTTATAACGTTAGCACCTCTGGGAATCTGAGAAAGATTACTGGGACTGAATTGGTTGGCAACGACCTCATAATAACAATTTTATTAATGTTGCTCATCATAGCTACTTGTTACACCATACACTAATTCAAAACGTTTCAGTCTGGGCAGATGCTGAAGAAAATGTTTAGAATTCTTGAAATCCTTACCTGAAGAGTTCATATTACCTATTTTCTCATACATTCCTCATTCAAGGAAATTAGAACCATTCTCTTGAATAAAAGGAAATTACAATACCATGTACCAAAATTAGCGAGCCAATGCAATTACACTATTGTATTCAGATTGCCCTAAAATAATTCTAAATGTATATTAGAGCAAGGACTCTGCAGACAAGGGGAAAAAAGGTGGAAACAGATACAGAAGTAGGTTAAATAACTTGATCAGGTGCATGTGGTAGGTAATTGTTTTCGTGGAGCTATGCTAATCAGCTGAAAGTCTGGTCTAAAAATATTTAGCGATTTTACGGTTTTCTTTTAATATGTCACTTCTATAATGATGCTACAGCCATTTGCATGTGCATTTTAAAAAATTAATTTAATTACTTGGATTTTAAATATAATTCTTTTTTGTTTTAGTATCCATTTAATGAAGATGTGAATGATACTTCTTTTCCAAATCCTCTCTATGGTGTAGCAGCAGAAGACATGGAGAAATTATGCAGTTCCTTGAAAACACAAACATAAAACAGGATCAATATTGATTATAACTTTGCCTAAAGATTTGTTATAAAATCTGAAAGTGTCATGATACTGTAGTATTTGCAATATGAATTAATAACTCGTCACAAAATTACTTTTATTAAAACAATTATGTTCAGAAAGTAAATTTATATTTAATATAAAATCCATACATAAGTAAAATATAATTATATATAGTCTTCTGTAATTTCTGTTGGTGCAGAAAGAGATTGATAATTATAACCATGAATTCATTTTACATTTGTGCAGTTCAAATTCTAGTATGTTAATAAAATGTTTAATCAAATCCAGATTCTTAAGGTTTGGGAATCATATTTTTATGCCCATTATTTGAGAAATGATAACTTAAACGATTCTGTAATTTTGCATTAGAAAGGGATTTTAACCGACTCTTTTAGTGTTCCAAGATGCAGAAGCAAAAGAAAAGTCTTTATAAAATTAGAAACATATCGAACTAAATTGAGAGTGGTCATGAATCATGGATTTGAATATCAGCTCAGCATGTGATTCATCTATGTGACATACCAGTAGATGCACTTATTTTTAAAAAAAATTTTTAATATTAGCCTTGATAGTTATATCTGAACAAATTTCCCTCTGGTCAGCTCTGTGGTTCTGCAGTGCTGACCACAGTGCTACTGATAAATTTAGCTTCATGGTTGACAGAGGGTGGAAACGGGCATGTTCAGGAAACCATATTTCTGCTGAATAGGTTGGCCTCCCACACAGCTGAAACTTATGTCAGCCCATGCCTCCATGAGAAAGATATTGGGGAGGAATTCTGGAGTGCCTTGTGATTTTGATTGTCATCCTCTGTGGTACCAGGCATAGCTTGTTATAGTGTTTACGCTTTAAATAACCTGACAAAATGTCATCTTCCATAATACCCACTTGCATTACACGATCGTCATTTTTAGCTTGAAGGCTTAAGTGTTCCTGCTGTGCTTGTGTTTTCTCCCTCCCTGTATTTCTACAGTCTGCTTAATTTTAAACCCATTGGCAAGTTTTAAAGTTACTAAACTCCTATAAATTGCATAAAAACAGACATCTGCACTGTAGATGGTATCTCTGTTAATACCTTCATTCAGGGAAAGCTGAATTCCTTGACATTTATTAGACTTTTGAGATTCCAGACAAAAAAAAGCATACATCATTCCATCATGTACAGGGCTCCTTGGTTTGGGTTTGGGTTTGGGTTTGGCAGTGTTTTGTTTTTCTTTCACTTTTTCTTCCTAGCATAACCATAACCTATATCTTTCTATATTATCTATATATCTTTCCATATACCTACAGATCTTTCTACCTGGGGGCACAGAACTACTTTTTGACTTAGATTTTTTTTTGTCTGATTTGTTTTTTCACGGGGAGCAGAAGTAACAAGGCATGACGTTTGCCCATCATTCTCCCCACACTTTTTCAGCAATATGCTCATCAAGTGCCTCTCTGCTGCATTCATACACACACCTGCCTTAATGCCATTTAGTTGAAAGTTACCAAGTGTTATTCATTAAGGTTTTAAAAAAGGAAATGTGATCACACATGCTGTTTTCTTTCTGAAACAAGATTAGTATCACTGAAACATAGAATTTTCTTATTATATTTGTACCTCTTAGGTTGAGATGCAGAGAATACATTTGATCCAGGAAAGTGCCATGTGCATCCAGCTTCTGAACTCTGATGTTTTGATAAATCTGTGTGAGATGATTGATTTCTGTATTATAAACAGGCATTGAACATTCCTACATGGTCAAGCCCAGGTACTCAAATTCTCATTTATTCCGCAATAGACTAGCACTGCTTGCAGAATTTCATTTGACACTAAAATGCTGGTCATGCTATAGTTCTTAAATCTCCATTCATTGTGTCATGCTATGTATATCTGTAAAAAATTACAATAACAAAAAGGATAAGATTAACGATAGTTATAGTAGACTTTTATCACATTCTCCCTTACGAGGAAAAAAAACCCCATATTTATTTTACTGTTTATGGTAATCATATTTTAATGTCCCAAATAAAAGTAGATGATTATAAAGAATTTTTGTAGAAGAACTCAAGGAACATTATATTACTCATCAGCAATTATCTCCTGAGAGAACTGTGACTCTTCTGGATAATCTCTGAAACAAGGTAGGCCTTGCACCAAAATAATTTTCAATTTTTATAATTGACAATGATTACAAAGAAAGTGCTGAAATTCAGACTTTTAATCTTCCTGAACTTCAATAATTTTTTCTCTTCTTATTTAATGAAGAATAGCAGATTTAATTATATTTGGTATATGGTAATTGTTTCAGCTGACTAACAGCCCCAGCCTGAAATGTTTAAGACATAAATTTTACTTTTTATTTAATTTTCTGAAATTTTTCAGTACTTTAAACCAAATTCACAGGATTCATATTCTCAGTCATCCTTTCCACAATTTCAATTTCAAAATCTAAAGAACAAATCTAAAGGAAATATACAGGATATGAATATACAGGAAAAAAATATTGTTAACATTTTCTACATAGATTTCTTACTTCTTCCAATTGATAATATCCCCTGGCTAAATACCCTCTGTAAGCTTATGCTGCTATTGCCATAAAATTTATGTAATAAAAATTATTTGTTTCCAAATGACTTTTTTTTCTGGGAATAAATTGGAAGATAAATATTCTACACAGACAGTGAATACTATACCTAGTCTAATTTAAACATGTTTGTACATTAATGATCCAAGGTAACAGCAGAAATAAATTACAAGACAAACTTTCAACAAAACCCAATACCACTTTCAGTGTGGTCATTATGGTCCTCTCAGAGTTGTTTTGCTCCTGAGGTCTCACAATCATAAGGAATACAAGCAACCAAGTCTCTTGGATTTGGCTAACCTTCATTTCAATCCAAGATATATTTGCAGTACATATCAACAATCATGTTTCACACACAGATGGCTGGATCTTGTCTTAGAAAGCATCCCTGTATTTGCAGCTTGTTCCAATACTTGCCTCAACATCTGCCACTGGCTACAACGTCTCAGTTTTGGAAAAGGTGTTGAAGGGGAGCAGGATCTTTATCTCTGTCTGCAAAACCTGAAGTACAACCTGTGGCTGTGTACCTTTCTCCTTGCCAATACTGATGGGCTCAAGCCTTGCTCAGAGCTCCCCTTTGGGTTCGGTGGTTGCACTGGTGCAGCCATACCTGTGTTTTGCACTGGTGCCCCATGCCTCCATGCTTTCCTGCATCTGCTGGTCATTACAGTGGATATGCCCATGGATGTAGTCCAGGTGTTTGCTGCTGGTGACTTTCTCTCATCCTTTCCCTGTTTCACCAGCAGCAGCCTGATGTATGTGAAGATGATAAAACTGATCAACCACGTGATCCAATTTTGAAGTTATTATGGTTTTTATCTAGAGGATGGGTTAGATGGCATCCAGAAGTCCTTTTCAACCTAAATGTGCTTGTAGTCCTATGTTTCCATGGTGTTGGTGGCACCCAGTTCCTCCTTGATATCATTGTCCTCTTTAAATTCTGTCTCCAGCTTGTGCCATGCATATGTCTGCTGAGATCATCCTGAAGCCAAGGGTGTCCTCAGCTCCCCCTTACGGTTCCTTCATTATTTGTTCAGCTGTGGCTGAGGCCTCAGGCGCAACTTTCGACTTTTTCATTACCTCTTTCTGTAGCTTACACAGCTGGAGATAGGCTCTTGGATTACTTAGATCTTTGCTCTGATCTGCTGAATCTTAATCAGACATGCTGCCAAATATAAACACTGGAGCTACAAAAAATGTCCACTTTTTGTAGCCATCAAGCTGGCAGGGGTTAAATTAATCTTGTCCTCAGGTAGATGCCTACCCTAGAATGCAGTACATTGAATTCTAGAAGCTCCTAATTCTTTTTGTTGCCTGTAAAGACAGTCTAGACATTATGTCTGCAATGGAGATGTCCAGATTTAATTATATTAATGCCACTCATACTGTTTTAATTAACTCAAAATTTCATTAATATATGTATATAATAGGAAGATTTTCACTGGATAATCTTCCTTACAAATGTGCATACAAATGCTCCCTGATACACAATCATTTTCCAGGCCTCTCTCTGTTTGTATAAATTAGACAGAAAGAGCTTAATAAACACATATAACTTGCAGTAATGCATCTGTCAAAAACCGACATCTTCTGGTTTTCATTTTCAGTTTGTGTGTGGGAAGAGAGGGAGAAGGGGTGGGAAGAATTCATATGAGAACAAAAATGGAAGTTCCTAAGCAGAAAAAGCTACTGTGGGCTGTATTGCTCCGTGTAGATCACAGCATGTGAGAACTCGGGCACCTGACATGGAACAGTATTCCTTCCTTCTCTGCTGAGAACTTAAAGACAGTCATTTATTCTCCAAGGTACCAGTCAGTTACTAAGGCTTGTGAACAGGAAATTGTTCTCCACTCTGTGAGAATGAAGTACAAAGCGCAGCAATGGAAGGAAACACAATACTAAAAACATGCATATTAACATCATTCCAAACTGTTCCTAGAATGTTACCACTTCATCAGCTGCAGCTCTTGCATTGTAGCCCATTTTTATTTGAAAGCAGATATATAGCTGACCAGAAGGGTGGCCATAATGGGCATGTTCCTGCAGCAGCCATCCACAGACCTTCACAAATGTCAGGCAAGTTAATATTCATATCTGGATTTCAATTTACCATCTGCAGCTATTATCATTCTCATGGATATATTTCATGCTCAAGAAAAAAAAAGGTTTAAAAAGAAGAAATGCATTTTTCTACAGGATATTTGTACAGGACAACTAAGATATGATAAACTGTAGAGCATATTAGTCTTGGTGGGTTTGCATTTTACTTTTGTTACAATACTCAAGCTGCATCTTAAAGGGGGACAGGGGAATAGATCAGAACATAACCTCAAACACATCAGGAATTTACAGCATATTTACTGTTTTATTGTAAAACCACATTTTTTGCCCTCAATATAGCCAAAAAGCAATATAGTGTTCAACCTAGATATGGGAATATGAAACTTGACTTAGTGTTCAGGTGGTGTAAATTGGGTGTAGGAGGTAAACTAGAGTAGCTTGTGGTGTGACAATGAATTTCTTTCAGTCTTCTGGGCCTTCATGGACCACAAGCTAAAATACATCTCCCAACATTGATTCCAACTACTAGAAGGAATTTTCCATTCTGATAGTTCAATTAATTTTTAAATGTTTCTTTTTACCATTTCTTCATAAAATGAGTTAATTTTTACTTTTATAATTAATTTATGAAAAATGCCAAATGATTATGCTTTGGAGAAGAGCTGGTCAAGTTGTCAAGTTCAGGGAAATGTTTAGGCAACAAGATAAGCCAGAAAGAGCTATCAGGTGCAGGGGAGGGTGAGTATTCTACTTTTCTAATGAAAATGTGAGTCTCTGAAGCAAGTCAGCAAGGCATGCTCAACTGGGTTAAATGGGTTTAACAGGGAGAAATGAGCACAAATTATTCATGGGAATTCTTTAATCTTCTGTGTAATTATGTGATCATTCTCAGAACAAAGACTTTGGTTGCTCATAACAGGAGGAAAAAGTCAGTTCACACTCAGCACAATGATTAGCATAGAGCTATGGAGAACAAAAAAAACCCTGATAATCTAGTACATTAATTTTTTCTGCATATTTTGAAAGTTTGGGATGCTAAGCCTAAATAATTTAGAGGTAATAATAACTCTTTTTTTCTTAAAAGAAAGCTGTTTTCATTTTGTTCTTTATCTTAGTTTTTAATTTTGAGTCCTACTTCTTCAACAGACTAATTTTTCTTTTTCTCAACCACTTTATTCAGGTCATAAAACAGTATCATTCTGTGACAAGTATTTTACAATGCATATGGTATGTGAATTTTTAAAGCTTTAGTCAATGTTATTATGGTTTTGATATCCAAGGCTTAGAATACAACTGAGCACCAACATACAGCTATGTCAGACACATGCTATGTCAAGATCATTAGCATGAGTAATCTATTTGCTATTCACACAGACATATTGGCCAGATGTGGACATTAATAAGCACTATATTACAATTGGTCTCCAATGCAACTGTGTATTACAGCTACTTTAGTAGTTAAAGTATTCAGTGTGATTCACGTGAAGTGTTGTCATGGAATTAATAATGATTTGCATCTTTTTGTAAAAAGGGTCTGTATTCATTGTAACAATGTGATTATTCATGTAATAAATTGAAGAGGTAAGTGGGACTCAGGGTTATGCACTGCCTTGAGCTTATACACAAAATTCCTACTGACAAAAAGACAATTCAAGGGATAAAGGAATATACTCCTAGGAGTATACTCCTAGATATATACTCCTATACCAATTTAGAATATCCAGAAGACAGGGATTAAATTACTTTGCAGTTCCTGTTTAGCTGTTTTAGCCTGAATGAGGTTTCTCTGGACACCCTTGAGAAAATGCAGTGGACAAAGGATGCTCAGGCTGAAAGTTCTGGTAACACATGCCTTTGCATATGTTAATCAAGGGAATTTTTAAAAGTGTTTCTGCAGTTTAGCCAACACATTAAATGCTACTTTAAATTACTCTAAAATCTTCCTAATTTACTAGCTTTGTGGACTTTCTCTTGAAGGTCGGTTTCTCACAGGTAAAAGATTTGAAAGGAACCATTGAAAGGAGCTTATGGATTCAGTCTCAGTTTATTTTCCTGTTTGCATGACTGTATCTAACTTTTCAACTAAGAAGTAGATAAATCCTATCCAGTTCAACAAAACTGTCTCCAATTATGGATGGGGTAGAATGATGAGAAGCAAGGGAGAGAATTAACATCAGTTAATATTCAACATATTAGGTATCCAGGAATAGAAATATTTTCATGCTTCTATTCTGTTAATGACCCATTTCCTGCTTACAGATAAAAATTAAAGAGTAAGTTAACATACTGCTTCTCTAAGTTCACTGCAAATAATCCTAAGAAAATTCTTAAGGCATTTAACTGAAAAAAAAAAAAAATATTGACCAAAACTTTTGCTTTGCAATACCCATGGGAATTCTAGAAAAAAATCACCAAGAGGAAATTATTTCACAAAATGTTGCCTATAAGAAGACATGTGGGCTCCCTCCTTATATTTAGCTTGTCATCTTCCTATAAATAGGAGTTAAACTCACCACCTCATACACTCCTGAAAAGCTCTCTGGAAATGAAACTGAAATGTAAGTGCATACCCAGTGCATACCATACACAGATCTCAGGTTGTTGTACAACGTTTTATCTTTAAATGAAATGATAATCATAGAATCAAAGAATGGTTTGGTTTGATAGGGACCTTTAAAAGTCATCTATTCCAACCCCCTGTAAGGAGCAGGGACAACTAGATCATGTTGCTCACAGTTCCGTCCAACCTGGCCTTGAATGTTTCCAGGGTTGGGGTATTGCCTGCCCCTCAGGACAACTTGTGCCAGCGTTTTACCACCTTAATCTTAAAAAATTTCTTCCTTATGCCCAATCTAACTCTATCCTCTTATAGTTTAAAACCATTATCCCTTGTCCTATTGCTACAGGTGTCACTAAAAGGTTTGTCCCCATGTTTTTTATAAGCCCCTTTACATACTGAACAGCTCAAAAAGGTCTCCACAGAGCCTTCTCTAGGCTAAACAACCCCAACTCTCTCAGCTTTTGTCATAGGAGAGGTGTTACATCCCTCTGATCATTTTTGTGGCCCTCCTCTGGACCCTCTCCAGCAAGCCCATGTCTTTCCTGTGCTGAGCACTCTGCAAATATGATTATTTACAGAGTCTTACAAGAGAAAATATAAGATCTCTCACTGAAGTGGTTGCAGGGATAGCTTTGATTTCTTTTACCGTGGAACTGATTAATGAAATTGCACATATTTGTTATTTAAAACTAAGTTAAGCTTGCACTATATACTTTAACCTGACACAAATTAATCATACATCTATATACAAACACACACGGTAGCTGCCATGAGGAAAGGCAAGTGAAACATGTATATCTCTGAATCTCTGAGTTCAGAGAACTGTCTGTGCTTTTGGCTGGACTTTTCTTGTGCCAATGGGTTGTTTATTTCAACTTTCAATCTTTCCATCTTTTTCATCTTTTCAATCTTTATATATGCCTTTTTATCCTCTTGCTTATATTCTCTCACTGGTCATTCAACCCTTCACTTATTCTCTTTTCTACATGAAAGGGAAATGCATTTTTGATCAAATAGACAATTTTTTTCAATCCTGCTGGTTAAGTTACATGTACCCTCTATGCTGTCTCTATCGTATATATTGCATTGCAAATTCCTCTAGGCTTTCTAGGTCCTCAGGTACTACTACATTGATTATCATGAATAATGTCACCTGATTTTAAAGAGTTTCAATTGCCTATAAGTCTTATTGAAGCCAATGGGAACTGCAGTCCCGGGACCTCAAGAAAGTCCAGACACAGTCAGAAACCCTTATTTAATAGGCAAAATATGGCTTGAAACTCTTAACTTCTGGGATCTTCATTTCAGTGTTTTAAGTAACTTGCTTTATCTTTGTTTCATTGTCATTTCTCATGGAACAGACGTGCATCATTGGATCAAATAATTTTCAGATAGTTCCAGACTGTGGTGAAGAATCTGTACCTAAATCAGACCATCACAGACATTTGAAGCACTGTTTTCCTCCATCACCCTATGCTATCTGCTGTGGTAAGGGCTGTGCCCTGCCTGTTGTTTGAGTGAATGTAGTGCCGGGGAAGGAACACAAGACACATGGTGGGGAGGGACAGTTCATTGCAGACAATTCATGCTCTTCCATTTGACACACAGCAAAGTAACCATATAACAATAAGACAGACAAGTTTGGTGTTGAATTTCTGCTGTTTCAGAATGAATTTGCAATAAGAGCAATATACTTATTTTTCTGATTTAAGTAGCGTGGTTCTGGAGCTCATCTATCACTTTGATATCTACTGGTTACCTTATAATTTTGCACTGCCACAGAAACTGCCCCAGTTGCCTGTAAAACAGCCATGCTTAGATAACAGGATTAGATATAATTTTTAATTCTTCTAGACAGAGAAAATCTTAGGCTTCAATGTCACCTCAATGAAGTTTGAAGACTTTGAATCCCATCGAAAGAGCCTTGGACCACCAGCAGTATGGGCTGTTCACTTAGGAGTTTGACTCAATGAACCTTGTGGGTCCCTTTCAACTCCAAATATCCTCTGTGGTCTGTGAGTCTCTGTGGGAATCTGGAGAATCGTGCAAAACAAACAGCTGTGGAAGCTGGATGCATGTTTGGTGTGCAGGTACTAGAATTATTGACTATAGAACTTCTGTTTCTCCAGTGGCAAGAACCTAACAGAATGAAATATTTACAATTCTGAATAATTTTCACAAACATGTTAATAATCTATCAATATGCTTTATGAAAGTGGTATCTTCTTCAGAATGAAAAAATATGTGGAGTTTTGGTTGGTTGCTTGGTTGGTTGTTTTTTTTTAACTGGGTACACTCAAAACCCCTGTAAGTTTCAATTTGGAAAGAAAAGGTGTACGCTGTCTGAAATGGTATACTTGTTAGCAGATTCCTCTTTGCTGAATAGAAAGGTCTTAGTTCACATGAAGGAAAATTACAAGTATCTCTGTATTGTGTGGTTTACTCATCAGAAATGCTCCAATTCACTCTTTTTTGGGAATACACCTCAAATGGGTTGCCATTAGAATGACTCAGGTGACTTGGCGGAGAAATGTAATCAGGAAAATAAAAGATTTGTTGGTTGCTTGCATACTTTTGGGCGAGATGTGGTTTGCAGACACAGGAATGGGGACAGATGGTTCTGGTTTTGGCTTTAATCTATTAAAATGGCCTAATCTGTTTGAAAATATGCCCAAAGGACCAACAGTGTTCCAGAGATCTACAATACCATACAAAGTAAAAATTTGCTTAATGAGTGTTTTAAGTAGTGAATTAAAATTCCACAAGAAACATTTGAGGAAAGAAAAGAAATAGCCCACCAAGGAGAAATTCTTTTTCATTTAACCATTTTTCTTTACATAGCTTCAAGCTTCATGACACATTCTGTCCTTAATAATATGTGAATAGTGAGTGCTTATTGCTATGACTACTTTATATTAGGCAACTATTGACTACAGATTTAAAGTGCACTGCAAAAGTACTTCATGCCATGTTTCCATTTATATTATGCTAAAAAAGTAAATATGTTAAGGATGACCCAAGAACAGACTTGCAGGAGGAGCCTGTATAACAGAAGATATTTTGTACTTCTCTGACACCCACATGACACATTTAATACACTGCCAGCAATATAAATCACACAGACAGCCTTTTCAAGATAACAGAGAAGTATTACTATTCTCTTAAAGCTGTACTTTTTTTGGGTGATAGCACTTGCTACTTTATGCAGCAGTCAACAGAATCCTGTATCAAAATAGATTATTGTGTAAGCAGAAAGCAAACATGCAAGTTTTCAATTGCAAAACTGCTTCAGCTGCAGTACAGACACAACAGTACTTGCTTTCAATAGCTAAGGGGAAAAAAAAAGATTGAAAGGCATACCAGTCAAATTGCTGTAACTTCCAATCCAATAGAACAACGGCAAACTGCCCAAAGGAAATGCCCAAAATATTTGATCTGAGCCATGTTGAAGGACAGTGTGTTGCACATTGGGAACTCTTAATCTTAACAATCATGAATGAGTTTTAAAAGAATTAAAAAGCCATCACTACTGTTAAAGATATCTTACCTAGAAAAAAAATTTAGGCACTGGTATTTTTTAGAATATATTGTATCTGTATATATTTAACAATTCCTTGTGAAATTAATTCCTTTAACAATATCCTGACAATCTAAATTGTAAATAAATGTTAATTTTCATACATGCATAATATATTACTACATTCTATTCTTGTTTATATATTTTATGCATTATATATAAATTTCACATAAAATATGTATTTGTATTGTATTTTGGGGTATGTGTTAAATTGAATTCTAAGAGCAGCATAATAAAAAAAATTAGTTTGACTAATCTTTAAAGTAACTTTCTGTTAATCTTTTTGTTATGACATAACATTTTTTTATTATTTTTGAATGGAAAGTAAAGCTGTGCATTGTTGCTGTTAAACATTAATAGCAACACTTAAAAAACAGTAAAAATAGACCTTGAAGTTATGTGCAACATGTAATTACACATTCAGTAGCCCAGTTTGTAGTGTACTTTTGTACAACATGTTCGTGATTGATCAAAAAAGAACAGGTATGCTGGTTCTAAAGCTAGCAGGAGGACTGCAGTGAAATGCCTTAGCAAGCCTTCCTCTGATCACATTACAGCAAAGTATACAGCTTGTGCTTCATTTCAGTCATGTCAGTCATTCCAGTGCAGTGCCATCAAAATCAAGGTTATACAAACCATGTAAGACAAGCCATGGCCACAGTTGTTTGGTTATTTTTTTGGGTGATTAGTGACACCATAAATTATCAGAAAATACGTCCTGTACTAATTGATGATTGCACAATGTGAACAATCAGGGATACTCTTAGGTGGGATTAATTTTGCATCAAAAGATGTTATATAATAAGACTACTAAAATATTAATATACATTCTCAGAGACACAAAATTCTGTTCTTATATGAAATTAGCTTTTCCTAAGCAGAAATAGATATTAGCTAGTCTTACTAAATCCCCTAAAAGTTGAAGTGCCTATCAGCTTCTGTTTAATGTCCATGAAATGGTGAGAAGCACAAGTTAGGTTTTACTTATGAAGCTAGAAATGGCACTACAGTAAATGACACATTTCAGACTAGTTCTGTTGAAGGGGAAAATTCAGAAAAACATTTAACTTTTAAGCATCTGCTGAAGGTATTGCCTAAGCTTTACTGGAATACATGCTTGAATTTCATTGCTGTGATTTACATCTTAACTGCCTTAAGCACTAAAGGTCTGAGCAGGTAAAGCAGCTGTTTTTAACTGTTTAAAGGCTGAGTAGTTTTTTCCTTTTTCACAACAGGAAAAAAGGAAACCTTTTACCCTCATCTTCATCCAGCTCACACCCCTAGACGTCCTCATTTCAACCAGCAGCCCCCTGTCGCTTTATGTGCACCTCGTGTGCACCCTGCATGTGGAAGACAGAAAGGACTACCTGAGTTGTGTCCTTGCATGCCTTGTGAAACCAGCACAAATGTTGCTCTCCAGCTTTTCTAAAGGACTCCTCTTGCCCAGTCACTGGCCTCAAAAAACCCCTTCTTTCCCTTCCCTCTTTTCCTTCCCTATAACCACCTCTCGCCATTGTGCACACACATCTCTTCTCTTGACATAGCCCCAGAGCTGCAACCATCAAACCCCTGAGTCTCTTCTCCCACCAGAGGAAGAAGCAGGGTGCTTACACAGGGCTACTGCTCACACCAAGACCAGCATAGAGAGGGAACAAAGCAAGGGAAATGAGAGCAGCTACAGCTCCAGCATGATCCATGATTTTCTCCTTTCCCCCTCACTAAAAATAATGTGATACAATTTAACTAGCAAAAAAGAGAAAAGCCCAGCTACAAAAGAAGCTAAATCTTCTTCAGGTTTGAAAACAATACTACATTTGTGCTAAGGTTTTTTTTTAGTTTTACAGGTGGAAATTAAAATTAATAATTCCTGGAACTGACAGATATCCATACAGATAGTCTCCCTTGGATAATATACTTTGATCCCAGCACTCTGTAAAGGAGTTTGGTGAAAAAAACTAGATATTCTACATTAATTTTTTAACTTGTTACAACCATTTAGAGAGCTTATATAGCCCCTCATATAAGAATATCCTTGTTAGATGCTTGATCCATAATGAAACTATTGGGTGGGCAGACACTAGTTGAGGTTCAGTTTAAATGTGGGAACTGAGGCAGAATACAAGTCTGGATCTCCCTTCCGTCTCCAGCTGTAAGGATATAGGTTTATGCAGTGTAACACGATAATTCAGACCATTTTATCCAAGCAAGTAAAGGCAAATATCCTGCCTGAGATGAGTGAAAATTTCAGTCTCCCTCATAGGAGGATGAAACATTGTCCACATGTGTGTTCACAAATAAGGGCAGGAAAATTACCTGCATTTGTCTCAGAATGGTGAGATGTGAGTACCTAGACTATATTACTCTTCTGGTGGGAAGAAGTGAGAGGCAAAACAAAACAGCTGTCAACCCCATATCTACTCATTTTCCAGAAAAGTACATAGGCAAAGGCAAGCTCTGTACACTCTCCAAAAGTTCTCTTGAAAATACACACTTTTAGAGTGAATGTGAGATTCACTGCCAGAGAATCAGAGGCAAGAGATTGCTGCATAGGGATGTTGATTTCTGGTTCTTATCCATCATGCAATTTCATGACTAATCCCTTGAAAGAAAATGCCTTCTTCATGACCTGAAGAAATGTCTTTCAGAAGCCAGGATCAGACATCAAGACTCAGTCCCCATCAGAGACTTGAAGGAAGTTATTTTATGATCCAAAATCAGATCTATGAAGGGGCTTTCATGCTATGAACGCAAATTTAAAGATATGGCTTTGCAGGTGTGTGGCTAAGAGCTAGAAAGCTCTGGGAAGGCAGACTCAGGACTTGTCACCAAAACATTTGCTGCTTCTGAGTGTGCTGCCTGGTGGAAAGCATCTTCCTCTGGAACTGGCTTACTTTGTTGACTTTATAGGGAGACTTGGTTGGTGACCTCCCCCACACCTTCCCCAGAGCAGTGCCTTATTCGCAGCATACCCTGCTCCACTGGGACACTGCTTGTGAGTCTGGACCATAGGGATTTGCCCAAGCCCACTGTTTCCAGGCTCGTGATTGATAAGCTTTGCCTCCCATTTTCAAGTGGTCACAGGTCCTGATGGAGCTGACCATGTGCTTGGGACCAAACGTGCCACACGGTGAAGTAGTGAACACGGTGCTTTTCTTTGGCTCCTTTGTGTCCAGTGCCTGCTGAAGACCACAAACCAGTAAGAGACCACTTCCCTTTGGTTCTCCTGGTTAATCAAACTGATGTCCCCAGTTAATGTCATCAGTAATACAGCTGAAAAAAGACTTAGCTTAGTAATAATAAATGACAAAGAATTTACTTTTCCTCCCAAAGCTTTGAAACAGAAAGATGCAAGTGTTGCTTGAATAAATAACAAGTAGCCTATGAAAGGATGCTGCCAGCTGGACATAAGAATCCAGACAATGCAATGTATACTGTCTGTGCCTTTCCCGTTATCAGAGACTGGATGTGCAGAGTGCCTTACAATGCAGGGTTAATTGAACCTATTGTAGAGAATCCACCAAATTCTGGAGTGTTTGTGTCTGCAGAGATTAAAGTTCTGTCTATCCTCACAGCAGACAAAACTATATTTGGCATCTGGAGATATATTTTTAAAATTCAATTTGAGATACTGTTCCAGCAGTATTTCTAATAGATTATTACAGTTTATAAAAGTTGACTTTATTTACCTTCAGTCCTGGGCATTCAGACTTGTTTTTTCTCTTTTGTTCTTGTGCTGCACATTATTTAATAAAGGGGAAGGAGGGAATTGGAATATAGTTACATGTTATTGTATAAGGAACAATGTTCGGCACAGGTTTTCTACTCTATAGTTCCCACCAAATGTTATATTTTGGGTCCTCCATGTACCCAGAATAGAGATGGTTTGTCTCATTGAAAAGTATTTTCTCCTTGCTCTGTTTCTCAACTTGGCATACAAATACATAAGAACTTGTACAGATAAACACAAATTTGCACGTGCTTTATACATTTTAAAATGCAATTACTTTCCTGACAGCTTTTTTAATACATGATCAACGCAGAGCCAAGATCTGAGGAAATTGTTTGGGTTTTCATAACCACAGCAATCAATCAAAAAGTAGAATGAGATCTTTTAGCACTGATATTTCTGAGCAATGGTAAAAAAAAAAAAAAAAATACTTCAGGTTTTCTTAACAAATATCTTTACCACACCATTCTCCCCAAACCTCAAACACACTTCTTTGTGAGCTGCAAATGTAGGAAAATTTGATTTCAAGAAATGACTACTGAGACCAGTACCAATGCAGATCAATCACATCATGCCACTTTAAACTCTGTTCCTGCTAACTTAACAATTTTGGGCACAGGCTGATCTTTATGCAGAATATAATTGAGCTGATAAAACTTTTCAGCCAGCTTTAATCTGACAATTAGAAACTTCTTGCCCCAGTCACACCAGCTGGAACTACCAAAGACCATGATGAACCATGTACACTTCACAGTGCAGCAATGAACATATTAATAACACCCCAGTTCACTCTCCTCCTGCTTTTTCCTCTACCAAGCAGTTAATGAGGGGCAGATGCTATAAAAGACCAAAAATCAGCTTGTGCAAAGGTGATGGATGGTGATACCACAGCTGCCTCTAGAGCTGCTGGAGCAGCTTGGTGTGGAGAGGGGCCCTGCCCATGGCAGGAGGCATCAGCAGGCTAACACAGGTTGCAGCCTGAAAGAGAGGCTGAACTGGTGCCTGGATTTCCCTGCAAAAGGGGAAGTAGTGGCTCTGAGATTAAGGGACTGATAACACAGGACTAATCTCTGTCTGGTTTTAAGTTACCTAGAGGTGGGTGATATATGCTGTATGTAGGAGAAGTGAGGAGTTGCTGTGCAGACACTATGGGACATGCCTTAGGCACAGATATTGGCTTTTGGTAATATCCTGAGATTTTAAGAACTTGTATGATCAGATTGTAATGGGGCTTTTAATGTTATTAATTTTAAGAATAAATTTTTCAATTCATTTCTTCTTCTATTTCATCTCAGAACACTTTCTTCAACTCCCCCTTTACCAAGAGAAAGCCAGTTCTGTAGTGTCACACTGTGCTGGTCCCCAGAGCTAGGCCGAATTCTGCCATCAGTGGTAGCAATAAAGCAATTAGGGAATCACAGCCCTAGGGAGGAATCACCTGAAATAAGAGGAACAGAAGCTTGCCTTTTGTTTCTGTGGTGACGTTTGGTTTTACTTGACTAGGTTTTATGGTAGGGTTTACATTTTTTTGGCTGTTGTATAATAAAACACTTTTACTGTGGTTGGTTTAATTTTCAAAGCTTTAAAAAAAATCAATTTGTTCCTTTGCACTCAGTTTATTTGAGTTGAAAACCATAATGTGCTATTACTTCAGGGTCACTGCTTAACTTCTGTTGACCCTCTCGCCCATGAATTCCTGGAGTTTATTGTTACAATCTATTTCCTGGATTATTTATGTATAAACTTACTTTTCTTGTTCTTAAAGAACCACTATCCAAGTCTTTGGAACAATGATTAATTTTAGGGCAAAAGCAATTTGCTAAATGCAGGAACACAAAATCCATGAAACAATTCTTATGAACATCTAGGTTCTCCTCTTTGTATTGAAGAGATTTTGAGAGGGTTGTGACAGATGTGAATGTTTCAGACACCACAATGTACAACAGGGAAAGAAAAAACCACAGTGCATAGAGCTAATAGGACACATTAACAAATACGATTCTGTCCTTTGGGTCAATTGAGTTAAACACCTGCTACTGTATATCACAGCTTCTTTAAGCAGGAGAAGACAAAGAAGAATAAAACAAAATCCTTATTAGGCTTTTGGTAAACTCTGAAAAATTACCAGGTTGTTGGGTTTTTTTTTGGTTAGTTGGTTGTTTTGGGGTTTTTTGTGGGTTTTTTTTGGTTTCTTGTTGTTGTTGTTTTGTGGGGGGTTTTTTTGTTAGGTGTTTTTTGGGGGGGTTGTTGTTGTTGTTTGTTTTGTTGGGTTTTTTTATAGGGAGTATTTTACGAGCTACTTAAAGTACTGTGAGTTGACTGGAGAGCAGCATTAGACGCAAACCAGGATTCTTTTCATAACTCCAGGAAATGGTTGACCAGTGAGTTACACCTTTACAGGCAGGCATCAGCAGAGCTGAGGACAGAACATTACCCTGATTATCTCTGTTGTTAAATGCTGGTATCTACATTCTTTGACAGAGTTACATATTATTATAGTGACTCCAAGGAAACCAAGTAATAAGGTTTCTGTTTGAGTATGTATATATTCACATAAGTAATCTCTTACATCAGGCTAAAAGCATCTAATTCCTCACCAACAAGAAGCTGTTTTGTATAAAGACTTCTAATACCTCACTCCCGCTTGAAAAATAATTTTTTTTATATCAATGCAATCTATGTAATGGATAAGATGCCAGTGTTTCCTTTACTGTTGTTACCCAGTTTGGATGCTCTGTAGCAATATTTCTTATGATGCTGGTATCTCTGTGTTTCACAGGTTATAGCAATATAATGGTGCAACATTAGTCACACCAATGACTCTCACTCTACTTATCAAAGCAGCCTTTAGATAACTTCCAGATGAGACACGACAGTGGGTAATCCATTATCCTCTTTGCTGGTTCTTTTGTCTTCTGAACAAAGGATTTGATACAAATTGTTAAACTGATTCCAGCACGTAGCAGTTAGGACTAGCATTTTGAAAATGTATTTTCCATACTTAAATTAAACGAATGAGCTTCTACTTGCTTTAGGGAGAGAGGGCAATGTGTGGAACCTGAGATGAATAATGACCTGATTTAGTAGAATAAAATTGCTGTAGGGAGAGATAATAGGAGGTAACAAATAAAAGCTTCAAAGCAAGGAAGCTGAATACTACTTGAGGAAGGTGGGGGGAAATGTTTGAATACTCTTGCTCTTTGTGAGAATATCATAGAAGAAAAGAAAAGAAAAATAAAATCAAGACTTCCTCAGCACATGACTTGTAAATGAGAGACCACAGGACACCCTGATTCTGAAGTGTGGGAATAGCACCATCTATTGCAGGGCTGTCCTTACCTTGTATCAGACCTCACAGCCCCCCCTGCCTGGCACTCACTACAGCTTGGTAAGGTAAGGACGGGGTATTTTCTTGAATTAAGAGGGGGCAATCTGCTTTCCTAGTGGCTTGGACAAAGCCAGTGATAAGGCAGGAACTGAGCCTACTTCTTCTGAATGAGAAGCTCATGCTGTAACTTCTGGCTCTGTTTCCTCTCCTACTAAGAAGTGTCATCTGCTTGAGAACCTTGATAAATCAGGCTAATGAGACCACCTATAACTATATTTTTTTCTATTAATCCTAGGCAATGTATTTACCCTTAACTTTCCATTTTTCAGTTATGCTGTCTTTCAATTACAATTGCATCACACTTTGCAAGCATTAGAAAAACTGTGAACGTTTGTATTAGGAAAACATGTTTTCTAGAGTTGCATGTAGAAAGTAAAACAAAGGAAATTTATGGAGTAGTAGAAAGTAAGGGAGGGTATATATACTAAAACTTATTCAAATCCAACTTTAAAGCTTGGAAAATAGCTGCAGTTCTAGAAAGAAATACAAAATTTCAACAATTTTTTTCCTTATTTTGTTGCAATATGAAAAATTCAAGCATTTTTCATGTCTTGAAAATGCAGTTCAGTAGATGAGAAAAGCAGTAAAGGCATCATGTTAGAACATCTCCCTCTTTGAAAATCAGTATCTGTCTACAAACCACAACTGTCAAAAAGTAAGAAAGGGACTTAGAAACATCACATCCATGCTTCCATGTGTCCTTTATATGGACTGCTCTTAATTTTCTTGCCTTTTTTTATGTGACTGCCAAAACAAAAGTTGGATTTAAGTGGGTGTTCCTGATAGATAGTGTACATAACCTAAGAGGGTACTAACTAAAACCTGAACCAAGTTCAAATGGGAAAAAATTAGCTCACAACTCTCTTGCTACCAGAGAATCCTGGTCTCACATTTTCCAGCAGGCAGAGGTGTATGTACATGTGCACACACACACCCCCCCACACCTTGTAAGCCCCTACCCTCCCTTTTCCCTCACAAATCAGTTGTCTAAAACCCTCCAAGTAATAATGCCAGCTGATATAATTATTTTTCATCTGATTGTTTTCAACAAAATAAAGGTAGTGTAACATGTTAGACTTTGCTCAGGTTCATGAAAATATGAATGAAATGAAAAAATGAAAAAGAGTAGCAGTCCAATAAGATGGTGGCTGTGGTTCTGTTGAAGCTGTGATCCTGTAGAAAAAGGGTCTGCTCTTCCTCAGGTCCAGTGGTGGCTGTGTAGCTCCTGTCCTCTGGAAATCCAGTGGGAAGCCGGTGTCTCTGGTGTTCAGAATCTCAGATTATATCCACGATGGGATGCTTGGTTCCTCCCTCTGGGCGGAGCATCTCACAATGGGGTAACGAGTCATGAGGCCAAGTGTTGATTAGGCTCATTAACAGAAGATAGTCCGGAGGGAGTTATCTCTGAGTCATGCGGCAGGACAATGATGGGCCATTAACAGAAAGATAGTCTGGGGGGAGGAGGCAAGGAAACACTGCCCCACCTGATTGCAACAGCTCATGAGGATGGCAATGGAATACACTGCAACCCAGGACACAGGTTTTTAAAGGCTGGATATTATTAAGGAAACAGCTATTTTCTAATTGTTAACTGCATAACCATTTTACCTGCTGAAAGACTCCAGGCAAGTCTGTAATTCTCAGAGGGGTGTTCTGGAGGAGGGTTTGAAATCCAGCCATATGTTGCCACTGTATTCCAGATACTCAAAAGTTTTCAACTGATTTAACTCTCTTGGGCATCCAAGTATTTCAGTTCACAAAATCTGAAGACTGTGCTCAGATGTCTTAACTAAATAAAAGTGTTTTGCCTGTTGTCAGGGTGGACCTCTAAAATTGATTTCCATGTGGAGTTTTTCTTCAGCCATACAAGAAAGTAAAAATATTCTACAATTGTTGTTGTGAACTAGTACAGACAAAAAATAAAAATAAAAAAAAAAATCAGGAGGCCAAAGTCAGTTGCATATGTTTGGGTTTTTTTTCTCCCTAGACTACAACTTGCTCTTATTTTATACACACTGGCTCAGTTTTCTAACTTGGCTAAATGACTTTGCAGGTTGAACCCAGAGTGTGATGTGACTAACTCTAGCCAAGGACATCTCCTTGTGGTCCTGCACATTTAACTCTTCAGACCAATGTAACCACACTTACAAGGAATTTAGATAAATGGGGAATGTAGGATTTCCTATTTGTGTTTCAATGACTGAAAGAAAGAGTATTAGCTACATGCATTGGAATGAGTCACAGTTAGTGTTGAACAAAATTCTGAATTTAGAAAAATATGCTGCTCTATGATCACCTTTTCTAAGCAAACTAACAAACAAACAAAAAATACAGATGCATCCAAAATCTCAAATTACAATAAAAAAAAAAAAAAAAAGCCGTTAGTCTTCTTTTTATCCTGGTTTTGGCTGGGACAGAATTAGTTTTCTTTTTAGTAGCCGGTACAGTGCTGTGGTTTTTTTAATTTCATATGAAAATAATGTAGATAACACATTAATGTTTTAGCTGTTGTCAAGTAGCACTTACCCTAAATCAAGGACTTTTCAGTGTCTCATGTTTGCTAGTGAGGATGGGCACAAAAATCTGTGAGGGAGCACGGCCATGACAGCTGTCCTGGACTTGCCAAAGGGATATTCCACATCACAGGACATCATGTATATGAACTGGGAGAGTTGTCTGGGAGGAGCTGGTCTCTGTTTAGGGATGGACTGGATATTGGTGAGCAATTGTAGTGAGCATCCCTTGTTTCTCCTGGATTCTATTTTCTATTATTCTCTCTCCCTCACTTTACCATTACTATTATTATTATTATTGTTGTTGTAGTTATTATTATTATTGTCATTGTTATTATCATCATCATCATTATTGTTTCAATTATTAAAGTGTTCTTATATCAACCCATGAGGTTTACCTTTTCTTTCTGATTCTTCTCCCCTTCAGGAATGTGTTAGGGGCAGTCAATGAGTGGCTGTGTGGTACTTAATTACCAACTGGGATTAAAACACAGCACTTTGAAAAACATGTGGACAAAACTGCTACTGTCAAACCTCTAAAAAACAATTCACTTGAATGATAGAGTGTAAATCTCTCAAGTATATTCGACATAAACTTATTTACAGAGCCTACAGTTTATAGCTTTCTTGCTTCAAAACACTATTCTTCATGAGCAAAAAAAAAAAGAAACAAGGGAAATGCAATTAAAAAAAAAGGCAGAAAGAAGTGGATGATGGATTATAAAGCAAAGAAGTTTATTTTTCAGAACATATTTTGACTTGTGACACTGATTGACCTGCATCTTTTAGATACATTCCATTACATGTGGAAATTTATAGCTGCAAAAATACCTAATAAGATTAGGATAAAATCCTCAGACTGTGTGCAAAGGTATTAGCTTTATAGATTTCTTGGTTTATTACTGAAAGGAACATAAGGGAATTGTTTGTTTTGCATCATCTGCTTATTTGATATTGCTAAAGAGCTAGTTGTTGCCAGCACAGCAGCATGTTTGGGGAGAAACTGTGAGTTATGATTTCATGAATTAAACAGATTTCAGTTAACATTATCATGTGTCATCTGCCCTTAAAAATTCACTAAGTGCTTCCAAATTTAAAATTTATCCTCCTTTTCCTTTTGTTTGCTAGCATTCAAACATTGCCAGCTTTAGATGCTATTTTCAGTTTAGAAAACCTTTGGTTTAAAATCTTCATATACACAGTATGTCTTCTGTATGTAGGATTCATTTTGCACTAGAGATTAAAAAAAACTAATTCTTCTTGATGTTAGCAGAGCAACTTTGGCAGCTGCAGCTGGGAAACTCAGATCAGACTTCATGGTGAATCAAAAAACTGAGATCTCAGAAAAATTTATATTTACTGAGTAGATAGATCTAACTTGTATGTTTTTACTACCTACTTATTTTTGAAATCCACTCTGAACTGGTGACATGACCATACTGGAAACATCTTTGAAGACTTATTTCTTCATTATTTTGTGAATGAAATAAATGCGACAAACTGAAATTGTAACCAAGCATTAAAAATACATCCAGAAAATCATCCTCAAAAAGAAGAACTCCTGTTGATTTAATGACATTTCATTTAGTGGCATCTTACAAACACTACTGGGAAACTGATTTTTCGGATCACATGAAATAAGACTGTTCAAAATGAATGTTAGGAGACAGAGGAGCTGACAAAGTAGTCCACAAAACCTTCCTGAATCAAGCTTAAGATCACATTTTGGCAATAGTAACCTCAGCTTTTCACATGAGCAGGTATTTTGACCTGGACAAGTAAGTACAAGAATAAAGCAGCATACCATGGTATGGGTTTTCCTGAATATATCAACAGCTTGCCATTGAAAAAGGTTTAAAATATTTACAGTTTACATTTACTTAGAGCTTTGTTTAAAAATTTGTATTGAATTGAATACATTTTCTGAGATTCCCAAACTTTTCTGAGGTCTCTAGCATCCAAAGAGTTTGTTCTGTGATTCTGTATTGGCAATTCTATCTTGTTAGGCTTCCCAGAGGAAAAAGCTCTTCTGATTTATCAGAAGCACCTGAGATAATTTTAAACGCCACAACAGATTAACAAAAAAATCAGAAGTTTTACTCTACCGAAAGGAAAAGTTTTAGGTTCTTAATTACAAAACTAGAAAACACCTAATACAGTCCTGACTCACATTACCAGAAATTTCTTCCTTACCTGCTTCAGTGACGTGGTTGACGTGAGGCAGACCTGGCACATTAACATCTCCAGTTTCCATGGCTGGCTTTGCTTGGAGAAACTGCTGAATTGATATCTATTTTGAGGATGCTGACTAATGTGGAATCTCCTTCCCTTCTCTTCTCATACCTCTTTTCCTAAGTCTATTGTCTTGTAAAACTAAGATTGCTCTTCATCCATTATAACTATGATAACTCAGTTTTCTCTTCCCCTGTTCAATACATGGCATAAAGTAAATCAGTCCTGTTGGACACTTCCTGGCCTTGTCTCTGGGATTTAATGTGTTCTTCAATGAGCATTAATTAAATAGGCTTTCTGTAAGTGTTAACATTTATAAGACTCTTAAATGATAAGTATTAGCTGTAAATGTATGTTATCAAAATCCTTAATCTCTAGGTCCATGCTAAAGTCTACATAAGGACCATCTGACCTAGAACATCTCTCAGATTTATTACTGTTAATGAAAGCAGGTTTTTATCCCGACCACCTTATCATCCTGCATCTTTCAATAGCATTAGACACTTGCAGCTTCATGAAACAAAGCAGTGTAAATAGGTTCATCCTGAAGTAAACATGGTAAGCGTGTTGAATTGTTGCAGTTGAGTTTAAAAGAGGATGTAATAATCTCTTTTCCACTGTCTAGACATTTGAAAGGGTTGTCAGGACTACAGCTACAGCTTACCAAGCATCTGCTTTTGCTCTGCAGGGAGAGCTAAATCTTTGAGATCAAAGTCTCACAATAAACACTTATCTGGGGTGGATTTCTGACATGAAAAATCATTAAATAAGTGCTACCCTTCACTGGAAGGTTGCTTACCATTTCTCATTAGGCACACAGCCAGGCTTCATGGTGTATGTGGAAACCACAAAAAAGTATATCTTAATGTTTATATAGGGGTTAAGGTGTTCAAGGGTAGTTTGGACCAATGTCCAGGGGAAAATTACAGGGAAGTCTTACTGGAGAGAGGGGTGGCAGCTGTCAGAGAGCAGAACTTACTGCTTGGGGCAAGCCTGTTGCCTGGCAGATGGAGATACCTACCTTTGGCTAAATAATTCTTATGTCTCTTAGAGACAGGAATCACTACAGAAACCTTTTCAATATGTGATATACAAGCAAGGACCACTTCAAAATAAGATAAAAGGAGACATTCCTCTGCTTTAGCATCCAACTGCTCCTGGAAAGTTCTTCCCTTGCTAAAGATTTCCCTGGCAAAGGAAGTATTGCCACAGCAGCTGAAAGGAAGTAAACTTGCTAGGTTATGCTTTTCACTGAAGATATATCCCCTCCTTAAGCCTGCTATCAGCACAAGTCACAGTGGCATTTTGCACATCAGCTGTGCATTCCTACACACTGAATGTTTATAATGCATTTTAAGATCCATCACAACACACATGAAATGTGCTAAGGTGAAACTAAGACAACACAGCTTCTAAGTAACTGTATCTCTTATTTCTTCATAGCCAGATCAGCTCTGTACAGAATGTGATTCAGTTCAGTTCAATGGAACCACTGTTAAAAAGAGTGCTTCTGACAGACTCCATTTCCTGCCTGCACAGGCTGTGGTCTCTGTGGTCAGTTTAACTGGCCATTTCCTTGCTTGCCCACCTCAGTGTGGTCCTAGAATCTGTGTGCTGGGGATGCAGGCTGCTGGCACTCTTCTGAAGCGAGTTTCAGGGTTTATGGTTCGTCAGATATGACAGCCTGGAGACATCAGCCCATATAGCAGGGAGGAAGCCAAAGTTCTGTACTGCTTAGTCTTCACATTTAAGGGAGTCAGTTATTCAACAGTGTTATTTCTTTCAAGTGTTGAATTGAAGAAAAAGCATCATTCATATCTGAGCTGCACTTTAGACATGTTGCACAGTCTTGATGCCCATAATGGACCAAGCTGGGGCAATCCTGGTCACAAACTGCTAAAGCAATCTGTGGTTTCACGTGCAAGCAAGTTTGGAAAGACAAACAGGCAACAAGCTGCGGGACGTGCAGCAGATTGTTATGCTGCTCGGGCCAGTGCACAAAAATGTGGTAGTTGCTTTCACTACTTAACTCCCAAACTTTGCCCACTTGTTGCAGCTGCACCTTTCCCCCACCCCCACAACCACTATTAACACCAGGCATTGACCCTCTACAGGTCAGTGTCACAGCTACTCCTGTGTCAGTTGTCTCGGCTAAGCACTTGTTAAAATCATTCTAGCATTAAAGTTTGCCCAGTCTTGCTGACCTAAAACCTAATCCCAACCCAATTACTTTTCGTAACACTAGTCCTAACCCTAGACTGCCTTCCCCTGCTGTGCTCAGCAGCAGATTTCTTTCTTTGGTCTCAAATGATTAAAAAAGCTAACTCTACTCACAACTGTATGGGCCATAGCAATTGCTCAGGCCCTCCTACCAGCTCTGGATCATGAGTAAGAAAGGACTTAGTGGAGAATTGCTCGGCATGCTTCTGCAGATTCTAATAAAGGTTGCTTTCTTGG
Source organism: Corvus kubaryi (assembly GCF_017639235.1). Taxonomy (NCBI): domain Eukaryota; kingdom Metazoa; phylum Chordata; class Aves; order Passeriformes; family Corvidae; genus Corvus; species Corvus kubaryi. Next base: position 39,638,795 of record NW_024581137.1, read on the forward strand.
AAAATGTGGCCACTGAAAAGCTATGTTTGAGGTTGATTTGGTTTTAATTGTAGCTGAAAATTTTTGTTCTTAGCTTTCGTGACTACTTCAGTGACTACTGGTACCACCACGCCCACCAAGGAATGTGTCCTTTCTAAACATTATCCTGTGCTGAGCCCCACTAGCTTGGCTGAATGAGAACTAACGACTTGTTTTGCCACCTTTCCTGTCCTCAGGGCATCCCACTTTCCCTGTAGCCATCCATAAAAAAAGGCTTGGGTCCTGTGCTGCATGTATGGTTCATCACACAAAAGTCTGCATCCATACATAAATAAAGTTTCCATCACAGCAATAGAGAAATGTCACTGACAAAATTGGTTTTTTTCTTCTCTCACTTTCATTTCCATGCTTGCTTTCTCTTCTGTGTCACACTTTAGCCTCTTTCAGTTCTCCTATGGGTTTAATTTAGCCTGCTGACCAGTGCTATACTGAAATATTAACTTCTCTGTTAAACCTGGCCCTGCCACAAGAGTTCAGGAAACCTTCTAGTTCCTCCAGTCCTGGGTCCACAGCTATCACTGTACTGGACATGAGTTGAGTAAGGGTCACAGCCACAGCCTTTGCTGGAGTTGCAGGGATGGGGTGTGTGACTTGGAACTCCCAAGGGATTTTGGGATTTTCTGCCTTGTGGATGTTGAGTAACATCCTTGTAGCTCCCAATCACAAACAGGTGAAGGCATTGTTTGGTGCACCATTGCTTCTGCCTCTGTCAGTGTTGTTGCAAAGGCAGATTCATTGAAAGAATAAGTTTGAAGCATCTTGAGTTCAAATGGTTGAACTTTTTTGGTTTCTCATTCTGGAAGTATGTGCCATTTCTAAAACAATTCCATTCTTTTAAAATAATTTCAGAGTTCAAATAAATATCAAAACTGTTTTGGAATAAACTTTTTGTTTAACCTCAAACTCTATTATTTTTTCATGCTGCTTTGCTTGCTGAAATGTTCCTCTTTAATTTTTCCCCTCCTCAAATTTCCAGTGAACCACTTTATCACTGTGTGAGATAATGAGACTGAGTTCCACTTTCCACATCACAAAGTGTCTACCACTCCATGAATCTGAACTCTCTTTACCCCAAAAGAAATTCTCCCTAACCATGCGTCGTGGCAGAGGCGAAAGGCAGTGCATGTGGGAGTTTTGCAGTCCTGCTGTCTTAGAGATAAGCAGAAGGCTCCACTGAACAAAGCTGCACTGGCATTAACCACACAGGTCTTAGAGCCACAGTATGGACAGATTCTAATTAGGCACAATTATGCAAACTCATGTATTTGCATACAGCACCTCGCAGAGAGTTACAGGGAACCTAGCAGAAGCCTTCTGCATGTGACTCAGTCAGAAAGGGAACCTCAGTGCTTTCCCCAGAAAATTAAGCTGACTGACTGGTGAGACTCAAGGCTCACCCAGCCAGGGGAAGAGGGAAAGAAACAAAGGCTTGTTTAAAAGTGCAGTGCAGCTTCTCTGGAAAGTTACTGTATTTCCCTGTTTAACAAGGAAGCTGCCTCTCTGCCTCATGCTTAACATCTGAGTTTTGCAGTGCCCTTTAGTGATTCGACTAAAATGCTGTGCTCCTCCTTTGAACTGGCAAAGTCAAAGGCAGCTGCCAGCTGGGCAGGACTCTTAAGTTCACAGCTCTAACACCTCCTTTTGACAATACTAAATCTAATGCATCAGCCAAATCCCCAATAGCTACACAAATCACCTTCTTGAGCTGTAACCAATGCAGAGCTCCAAAGGGAGGGAGGTGAATCTCAGTGGCAAACTCACCCCCGGAGATTAAAAGCTATGTGCAGCTTCAATATGTGATACTCATAACATCAAGCTGTGGACTACCTGCTCCATAAGGGTCCCATAATCAATTTTGTCCCTGTGGGGACTAATCCTGGCAGATCAAGTATTATTTATGGCTCCAAAATGATCTAAATCTTTTTCCCTCTGCAGTTAGGAAAGTAGGTTATTTGTTAGGCACTACTCAGTTACAACAGAAAATATCGATGGTTGCAGTGTGTTTATTAATATGCAGACACCATCCCTTACAGAATAACAGCAAGTGCAAGTTCACCAAACAGGAAAACGCACTTTTCTTTTTTCTTGGAAGAGAATACAGATATATTCTCCCCTCTCTCAGGAATGCTGCAATTATCCCTACCAGCTTCTTTTTCCCAAATTAAGCAGAGATATCCTCCCCTGACTTCTCAAATGCAAAAGCAGTTCTTGTTCCAGCCCAGTATTGGATGCTTACAGAAGTGCAGTTGAGAGGTGCCTCTCTTATATCTACCAAAGCAGAATAGCTAGCAACATGTTAAAAAAAAGAAAGAAATGTTAAAAACTCTCTTTTTCAGAATCAGTAATACAATAAGGCCAGAAATCATGTAGATCGAAAAGACTATGTTGATACACAAAAAAAAAAAAAAAAAAGAAACACAACACCAAAAAAGCCCTTAAAAAGCCAAAAAAAAAAAAAAAAGGCAAATTCTTAAGTGAATATGTGAGAGCAGGCACTTGCAAGCAGTATAATAGAACACAATGAACAGCGAGAATATTCCCACCTTTCTTTCCTGAGTGATTGATGTTATAAACAGGGATGGATTACATAGGAAGAGAAATTATAATGCCATATTCTTGACTGGTGAAAGTGGAAGTGTTCTCATTAATTTCTATGGAACCACTGCTTTTTATGCCACTGCAAGACATATAGCTAAGAGAGGTGAGATAATGTGCAAGGATGGCAAAGATAAAAGAGTAATGAAAACTTATCACAGGCACTGTGTTTCAAGTAAAAACAGCTCATCACTTCAGACAGCCTTCAAGAAGTTGTTCTTTCAGGTTTACTTGTGCTTTATAACAACAAATGCATAAACTTCTGTGCTATGAATGCCTTTCCAGCAATGACGTTGTATTAATCACTACATGTTTATTATTAGCTTTCATTTCATTTTTTAGTGCAATAAAAAGTTTTGCCTGTACTTTTACACACAATTCTACCAAGATAAGCTATGTCCTAATTATGTTTTGTAGTACAAGAAGCACAATGCATACAGCCTTCTTCAGAGAATGCAGTTTGGTTTTTTTTGTGGAGAACAAGATGTATTGAATGCTGTGACTCTCTGCTAACTTTGCAGCAGGCACACTGCAAAAACTGTCCCACAACTGCACAGAACACAGCAAATTAGGACTGTGGGACCTAGTATGTTGCTGACACTTTTATCTGCAGCTGCATGCTTCAGCTGTCTATTGCTAATCCTTTCCTTTCTTCAGCATGCAGTTTTTGTAGTATATCTATGAAGAATTTAAATCTGAAACTATAGGACTGAGAAGGAAAGAAAAAATGAAAAAAAAAAAATTATTTGTCCTCATTTAGGCTTCTCTATACTATACATAAGGGACTTGATGGACTATTACTTATTTTAGCAACATGTAAACTTTTTCCTCAAATCATTCAAATCTCTTGTATCTTAAGATTTACTATAACTTTACAATAACCTAATCTTTATTATTATTTTTTAAAAAGGACAAAAGAAGATGGAAACAGATTATGAAGGTTTTACAGATATAGTTCTTATTCTCAGCTAATAGTTTTGCTGAAAAACAACTGAAAAGAGTGGTCAGCCCTTCTTAAAGACTACCTCTCTACCACTTCCTGTAAAGGCCAAAAGCTCAACAACCCTCTCAGCAACTTCAATAAAACTTTGTGTAAACTGAGCAATCTGACCTACAGTCAAGAGAAAAAAATGATATTCCAACAGCATGAAGAAGCCTGTCTTACACTTTAAGAAACAGCAATAGGTTTAATAATAACTTGACTAAATCTGCACAAAAGTCTGTGGCATAATGCAGACCACATGGTATACAAGGTAGTAACACTCCCTGAATCCCCACAGATTTCAACAAGGCCAGGATTTAATTCCTGATGCATAAAATTTCCAGCATTATTTTCTCTTATATAGAGAATATAGAATATATTTTCTGCAGTTATTTTTAGCAATACTTGGACTGCTTTTTTGCTTTGTTTTGTTAAAGGGTATGTGCAAAAAGCTTGAAACTAGAAAGGCCCACTATAAACTCAAATATAAACCTTACTTGTAATATTCTCCAGTATCATATTTCAATATACATTGAAAAGATTTAGTAAATTTCTGCTTATACTTTAAATATATTTCTTGAACCCACAGGTGTTATGCTTTGATTTACACATAAACTCATCAATGATTAAAGAGCAAGACACTTACAATGGACCTGATGAATTCTTTATCTCAGGAACAGTGGTAAATTAAAGAAAAACACGGTCTTGTTACTGGTTGTTCTTTTGTGATTAAGTATTAGTTATCTCCTATGTTTGACATTCCGTAGACCTATTTATTTGATTAATTTAATTGTCGTCCTAATTAATTTAATTATTTGGTAGCAAGTGCTGCGAGGCTGGTGCATTCATGATTCTCTACATGTTGCTCAGCTCATTACCAGCTCCACAGCTTGCTGAACTGGTAAAAAGCCGCCGCCCGGTCCCCGGTGCCCCTTTCGCTTGTCTGGGTTTGATTGATGTGCCCTCTGCTCGCTTCTGTCTCCGTGCCGTTGTTCACAGATTAATGTAGGGGATGGGATTATTCACGGTGCGTTTAATCAAGCACGTAGATAATTTTTTTTTTGCAGGGGAGAACCCTATCAGTCATTGCACTTTTGAAGTGATGAGCGTACATAACTCTTTGGTGTGAGAAGAGAAATAGAAAACAAAAGGGAAAGGGTGGAGGGGGGTGTGTGTGTTCCTGTGTGTGTGTGTAGGGAGGCTGCTTTACCCGAAAGCACAGGGAAATTCTGGAGGGAATGGGGGAGCAGGGAGCGGGATTTAGGGGGTTTGGGCGTTATTACAGTTGTCATCTGCGAAACTGACGCATGTTTACACAGCAACTTTTGAACAAGCAGGCGGCGTTGGGCCGGGCTCTCCCCGTCCCGCGGAGCGGCGGGGCTCGGAGCGGGCCCGGGGGTCTCCGTGCCGCCCGCCGTCCTCCCCCCGCACTCGCCGTGCAGCGGAGGCTGCCGGCGCTCGGGGCAGGACCCGCCCCGCTCGGGAGCCGCGCCGGGGCCAGGTGCCCGAACGGGCAGCGCCTCCCGGGACCGCCGTGCGGAGCGCGGCACCGCCGGCAGCGGCGGCAGACACGGTGCAGCCCCGGCGCCTGCGCCCCACCGCGCTCTGCGGAGGGGGCGGGGGGCAGAGCG